>NC_060234.1:4292282-4302282 GCF_021155775.2 Neodiprion pinetum
AAGAAATTTTTTTTTTTTTTGTTCTTTCATCTTTTTCTTCCTCTTTTTAGTGTTATATTTGAATGAGTAAATTTTGATTATTTACATAGAATAATAACCAAAATCTTCATTTATTACTCATGAAGATTCTTTTTGTCTCTTTTTGCGTTGACAAAAGCAAAAGCTTATAAATAATAAACGATTATTTTGGTCATCATTCGACGAACGAAACCAAAATTTATTTATTCAAGTATAAACTCCAAAAATGAAATTTCTTTTTCGTTGACCACTGATTGATTATTATTTTTGTATAAAAATAATTCAAATGCGAAAGTAAAGTTTGTTGAATTTTTATTTACAATATAAATGTTTGATGAAATGGGCAATTTTTTTATTCTTCTTTTTTTTTTCAAATCCGTAATGTCGTTCTGGTTTCTACAAAAGCAAAACTTCATCTAATAAAAACTATTTTATCATTCATTTGTTACGCGGAAGAAATGAAAATTTGTAGTTTTTCTTTATTTCTCTTTTCGATCGTTTGACCTTCCTGACTTCCGTCATATTCAAAGAACGTGAATAGTTTTTTTTCTTTTTTTTCTTCAACGGTCCTTTTTCATTCGTTCTAAAATTCTGATTTTTTATATTCTACGTGCACCTGTATATACGTATATATGCATACAATTTACCTCCACGCTAATCAACATGTACGATAAATATATATATACTATGTAGAACGTAAGATGTGAAACAGAATATTTTACAAATACCGGAAGTTAAAAATCATCGCGGCTATGTTTCGTATACCCCTCGTTTCCCCCGTCCCCCTCGCCCCTTAACCAGTATAAGGACAAAAATTACCCTTGCAAAAAAATAATCAACCAAAAAAAAGAAAATACTCCACAATAACGACCATCACCTGCACCCTTCGTTATAAATAATGTATAATATTCATTACCTACAAAATACAAAATATGATAGACACACACACACACACACACACAAAATCACACAAACACACAGAATTACACACAGTCTGCTCTCAGCTCTACAGCGATTTACATCATCCATATAAATGAATCGATTCCGTACAGTTTTATCTTAATACCGCCATCGGTTTTTCATCTCGGAATAAGAAAATACTTTTTTTTGTTTATTTCTTGTTTATTTGTGGATTTTTTTTTTTACCCCATCCGCGCAATACATTCTTAATCCAATGGAAAGAAATGGAAACGAGGTATGAAACAATTGTTCATAAATTACTTGGGAAACATATTTCGCCTACAATTATGTATCGTGCATAATTATTTTGTTCCGATTCAAGTGATTGC
The DNA here is from genome assembly GCF_021155775.2 of Neodiprion pinetum. Classification (NCBI taxonomy): domain Eukaryota; kingdom Metazoa; phylum Arthropoda; class Insecta; order Hymenoptera; family Diprionidae; genus Neodiprion; species Neodiprion pinetum. The sequence continues at coordinate 4,293,590 of NC_060234.1, forward strand.
GTATAAATACATGTTATGTATAGTTTCGGAACGGAACGTGACCAATAAAACAGCATATCATCGTATATATATATATATATATATATTTATTTATACAAACATCGACCAGGATAAATTCAATCTAATCGTAATTAGTTTTTTGATAAAAAAAACTAATGGGGTGAAAAACCGATGGCCGTACGAAACGTCGAGGGTTCGACGACTCGCCCCGACGAATAAAATAAATATTGTAACGATAACAATAATATATAATACCGGCAAAACAACTATACGTTGGGGGGAAAAAAAAATAGTGGCATTCGTTGATGTAGCGGAATCGTTGATTCGGTGAATCTAATTTCAATGTTTCTGGGCAAAATTTTTTCCGCCTTATTGCGCAAATGTTTTCTTTTCTTTTTTATAAGAAAAGAAAAAGGAGCGTCAATGATTGGACGAATTTTTGTCCGAAATAAACAAAAGACGAATGTTGTTATTTATTTTTATTTTTCCTCAGCGTGTATCATACATGTATTGTAACCGTAATACAACACAGTAACGATAGAAAATTTTTATTAGACCGTTTTTACAACTGTTTAAGTGGATTTAAACGGTTCAAAGATGATAAAATGCGCAGTCTCGCAAAAAGTACGTAATATAATGTATCATACATCATATCGTACAGCGAATTACAAAAACTGCAAAAAACTCAATATCTCTCTCTATATATGTATGTATATATTAAGCAACAATTGATATAATATAGAAATAAATTTAGTAATCAGGATCGTTGAGTATTAATTGATGATTTCGAAAATTTTCACACACGGTCATGTTTCATACTGGAATAATTTATTTTTACGAATTTTGTTCCCCTCTTACCTTTCGACACTTGTTATTTTACTTTTCGCAATATCAAATTTCCACCATATTTTTGAAAAAGACCTGTGAATTGAGAGAAAATACCGGAGAATATTGTTTTGTTGATTAATTTTGCATTAAAAATCAATACATAATACATACATAGTTCATACATATTATATATATATATATATATATATATATTATGTATATCTATTATGTACAATATTGGATACAGATGTTATTATTGACGTGTGTTGAAAAGGGAAAAAAGGAAGTTTTACCGAAAATAATTAATAACAATATTACTATAATAACAATTGCTAACGATAATAATGATGATGTGTAAAAAAAAAAAAACAAAAAAAAACAAAAAAAAACCACAAAAAAAAAAAACAAAAACAAAGGGGGGATGAAAACAAAATTACTATATTATATACTATACATATATATTATTACTATGAAGAAGTAAAATCAAAATAACATTCCAACCGTCAATGTGCCACACAATTTTTTATATTCTCTTAAACTGATATCGTAATTTTGTCGTGTAAAAACTGCAGTTCAGTATATAATATTATGATGTTACGAGTATTTAGCGAGAGAAGAGTAATAAAATAATGAAATAGTGAAACGAGACGAAGAAAGCTAATTCGTTTAATATGTTTAACTGATCGTACGATTCGCCTCTAGAGAGAGAGAGAGAGAGAGAGAGAGAGAGAGAGAGAGAAAAATAAAAATAAAAAAACGAAAAATAAAAGAAAAAGCAAACCAAACGAGATAATACGAAATTTACGAGATTTTTCTATTTCATTTTCTAATTTGAAACATGTTCTCCGACTTGTTTCTCATTTCCAACCTTATCACATGGAGAATGCAATTTTTCGTGAGAAGAGAAAAAAAAAAATAAAAATATATTTCAACGACTAAAAACCAATAAAATAGAAAAGAAAAATCTCACCTCTCTTCTTCACCTCAAGTTGTGCAAAGTTTAGTGAAAGAAAACGACAGATAACGTGTAATAAAATCAATTTCAGAAATCGATTGAGATTTGTATGACTATAATTACATGCGGCATTCCATGGCCAGTGTTGCGAATTGGGATAGCGAACAAAAAAAAAATAAAAAATTTGCATACGATCCGATCCATAAGTAGAATGACGATCTTCAAACATGGATCTAATTGTAAGAATTGATCGCCAATTTGAGAGACGTTTGCGCTAATGCTTGGAATCCGCATTAAAATTTCAACAATATTGATATAAATGATTGAAATAAAAAAAAAAAAAAAAAAAAAATGATAATTGAAAAAAAATAACAACAATAATCACCGTAATAGTACTTAGTGGAATAATTATAACGATAATAATAATAATAACAACAGTAATAATAAAAAATAATAATAACGATAATGATAATGATAATATCAACAACAACAATAATAATAATAATATTAATGTTAATAGTAATAACAATAGAATTAAATAATTTACCGAAGGGAAGTAAGAAAAAAATTATAATTACTATTCGTGACATTTTGGGCATTATGTACTACGTATATACATATATATATATATATGGATATATATATATGTGTGAAATTGCCTCATTAAAGCGTGTATATATATATATATATATAATATTATTATTATTATTATTATTATTATTATTATATATACATATTATATAATGACAGAGAGTAAATATCAGAAGAGCGGTGATCGAAGCACCATAAATAAGTGATAATTTATGTAACGATATTTGAAAATCTATATACCTATATACATATAAGATGTATATGATATTATATTATTATCTATGACGATATAATTGGTGAATAATAATATCGAATGAGAGTGACAAATTTTGAAAGGGTGCCGCTTTTCTTTTCTTTTCTTTTTTCTTCTTCTATTTGACAACTTCACCGAATTTGCATTATGTACGTATGTATATTGTACACGCATATACACGCATGTGCGAATCGTAACGTTTATCGATGGTATGTGTATAATACAAAACTCATCATAGTATATATATATATATATATATATATATTTCATCTATGCACTTCGCATACGTAGAATAGAAGAGAGAAAAAACGAAATACGGAAAACAAGTGGAAAAAAAAAAAAAAAAAAAAAAAAAAAAAACAATCGACATTGTCAGGATCAAAGGATATTTTTCAACGAAAAGGTGACGCGCGATCGATGAGAACTCTGAATTGAAATTAAAAAAAAAAAAAAAAATTCATTGCAAAACTTTTGTTTCATCTCAAAAACAAAGAAGAAAAGTATGAAGTATAAATATAAAATCGTATATAAGTATAATACATACGTGTATACACACACACAGTCACACTTGCCTACGTCAAATTATCTATATTGTATCTAACAATAAAAATATATGCGCGCGGTGATGACATAACGAAGTATTTGGTATGATAAACGACGATAATATTCGTTTGTTGATTGATCCATTAAAAATTAAGTTAAAAAAAAAAAAAAAAACCACCGACAAAGATTTTTTTGGTGACGCGTGAATAGATGATTATTTATTCATATACATTCTTCACACATACACACACACGCACACACACACCAAGTATTCACATTTCAAACGTAATAGGAAAGAAAGACGAATCGGAATTAAAAGGGGAAAAACAGCCCATCAAGCTATGCATTTTAGTAAAAATGGGATGACTTTTAATTTTATTTATTTTTATTTTTTTTATCGTTTTCTCTTTTTATAGTTTTGTTCTCCAAGTGTGAAACGACTTTTTACATCATTCAATTGTATCACTAGGACCTGCGACAAGCGCCGTGGTCGCGTCGCGTTCGTCATTGCGGCGTGACGTCACGCACAGCGTAAATCCAAAAATACGGTACTTACACATTTTAGCCATACGCGTGTACATTAGGAAAAAGAAATATGTATATATTTGTACATGTATATGTATACACATGTGTGTATGTATGTTTGCTTGTATGTAAATTATACATAAAATTGTAAGACGAACAGGCATGTTGTTAAAGTGTGATTGAAAAAATTTTCTCAACCGATAATCATCGTTGTTAAAATTACTTTCTTCATCACGATTCGTCGTTTTAATTATTATCATATTGTATTGTATGCGACATAAGGTAAAACATGTACGCACGTATGATTCATACGTACATTTGTACGTATACCGGGGCAATCTCTTGAAACTTGAAAATGAACCGCGCACGCGCGAGTTTTATCGGCTATTCTCGCAGGCTGGCCAACCAAAGTTTTCAGCCGTCAAACTGTTTCTGCCGGCGATGTGGTTGATACGATTTTTCGAGGTTAGAATCTCGAATAATCGAGGCAACGACTCGGAAAGGTTTGGGAAGCATTTGTTGTCGGATCGGAAAGTCGATTCTTCAAAGAACGGTCGGAATTCAACGCTTGTGCTCTTTGAAAATTGAAACGTATACATTTTGCGTAGGTTGGCCGGCCTGCATCGCGGACAAGAATATCGCTGCGGGAAGATTTCGCCGACCAATGAGATTTAATTATTTTGCGCATGCGCGGTTCATTTTAAACTCTCAAGATATTGTCTCGGTACATATATATATAAATACGTAAAACACGTATGGACTTACGTACAAAGGTATGCATCTATGAATAGATTCATCGATCCGTATTATAAATACACACACATTTACCCGATTGTTTTTTTTTTTCATTTCGTTACTGTCATTTTATAACAAATACTATGAAATTATTCATGCGAATAGAGAGAAGAGAAAAATGAAATTAACCAAACCAATGAAATTGGATTTGTTGAAAATCACGTTATTAATATTATTGTTGGGGTATACTTGTTACGTGGCTATCAAGCCATTAGGCATTAAACGCAACCACACACACACACACACACAAAAATACACATCGATGAAGATGATATCATATGTATTATATATACTAAACATAAAACCATGTATGTATATACATGCATTGAACTGTACGACAGAGTATACAAGCTTTATTATTATTATTATTATTATTATTATTATTATCATCATAACCATTATCAATATAATCACTGTCATTTTGTAACAAATGGTGTAAGAATTGTTGCGTATACTCATAACACGTATCCCCCCCCTCACATAACATTTTCGCATTATTAGGAAAGACTAATTCATTATTATTATTATCATGATCATCATCATGATCATCGTCATCATCGTTGCGATTCTTATTAATATTATGATTATTATTATTACTGTTGTTGAAACGTTACGTTGTCATCGTCATTATTTTAGAGTTACGTATGTATGTATGTGTATACATATGCATATATACATGTGTGTGTATATATATACATATATATATATATATGAAATGCATACGATGTACACATACGACTTGTTAACGCGCGTGTAAGCACTTTTCAATACACTATTACAACTATCAACTATTTACTATTACTTACGCATATGCAATATGCATACATATGTATATATATATGTATATGTACGATAGTGCTACTACATTACAACTGTTATACATAATATTTTCTCATTTTCCTACAATAATAAGAATATTAATTTTTTACGCCCACCACACATTATTATACTTACATGCGCGAGACCGATTGTGCAATGTCTAGAATTATTTAACATTTAAAAAAAAAAAACAAAACTGAATGACAGCAAGGGAAAAGAAAGAAAATATTTTTATTTTATTTTTTCTCAATCGCTTTGAAAAATACAACACCAACTCCATGTTCAGTTCGATATTTCATCTATTTCTTTCCTTCTTTATTTACGTATTTTTCTCTTTTTTTTTTTTTTTGAATCATTCCTGTCGAATTTTTCTTCTTGTCGAATCTGGGCGCTTTATGACAGAACGCGTCTAAAATACTTGTAACTTGTGAGTTGTAAATTGCGACGGTGGAGACCAATTTCGTAGGTAAAGAGAAGAAAAGATCGCAAAAAAAAAAAAAAAGACAAACTTAATTAATGACTAAATGAAAAATTGAATTAAATTAAATTATAAACATGTACGTATACACATGTTTATACGTTTGTATTATAGACATTGCGTCTTTTAATCGCCCGGATTCAACGCCGTGCTGTTTAGTATCTTTGTCAAAAAAAAAATATTTCATACCTCGTAATTCACTTATACGTGAATTTTAGTTTTTTACAATTTTATTCTTTCAAAAAACAGTTTTGATTCCCGTTTCCTACATTATATTGTAACATGTCTACAAGGAGTAGAAAAATTCCATATTCAGAACATTCCCTAATTTTCGAATATTTCTCAGCAAAACATTGCAATGCGTATGTAATACAATAAATTGGCGAATATCAATGACATTTTATTATTTACATTCTGTTACCGTTGAATATCGATATGTGCATGTACTATACATATATGTATACTATACATATAATATATGTATATATGTATATATATATGCACAATATATCTGGCATTTTTCTTGCGTATAATGCAGTAGCTAATAATTATTATACGATGTGAAAAAACATAGAAATTATGCTTCAAAAAAAAAAAAAGAAAAAGGGAACGAAATTTCAGTTAAATACAAACTACTAATAACATCGGGCAAAAATTAAAAACGTACTAAAGTGAAATTGTAAGAAAAAAAAAAGTAACAATTGTAATTTTGCCGGATAATCATCGGGTGTCGTGGATAAAATAATACAAATTTATATGCACAGTAATTATTATTATCATTACTATCGCAACATTCGAAATTCATTCCAGAACTTCATTCCAACGTAAAATATATATATTCACACCGTATCCAATTTATATCTCGAAATTGTTTACAGTATAATCATTTGAATTACTGCCGTACGATAATTAGCTATGGTTGTTATTATTATTATTAGTATTGTTGTTGTTGTTGTGTTAATTGTTCTTATCATCATCATCATTTTTGTTTCGTTCATGGGATTCGATTTTTCGCAAGTTGTCCTTTTTTTTCTTTGTTCTCATGCCATTTTTTTTTTTCTTCTCTTTTCTTATCTAACGTTTTCTTCCACCGATTTTATTTTCCAGTAATATTTCTATCTCTAGGCATTACGATAATCTGCAAGATTTTATCAGCCAAGTTTCGTTGAAGCAAATCGTAGATATTACAATAATGATAACGTAAAAAAAAGAATTGTACATAACTTTATTCGTTGCTGTTTTAACCATAGTTTTTCATTTCACAATGTGTAGTCTTAACGTTTAATTCACACACTTTCAAATACAATTCAGATCAGACGTACCTTTTCATACTTTTTTTTTTCTTCTTACTCTTCTCTCAAGTCTGTTCTTACTTTTGTTTGCATTGTTTTCTCACCTCGATATGCAAAACATTTGTTTTGCAATTTCAAAGATGACGTTAAATGTCTTACGGTGGGGATAATAAGTATAGAAAAATAATACACAATGAATTACGATACGTCGTTAAACAGAATGTATTAACAACGAAACATTCACAGATTCTACTCAGAACGTATTTCGATTTTCATTTTTTTTACTTAGTGATTTTTTTTTTGTTCCCTTTCCAATGTACATTTCACGTAAGTCAACTTTGCGTAATCCGTAAAGTCTGTAAAATCTTATACTTTCAGTGTCATGAAATGTTTTCTATTATATAAATTTTACATCTATATTATTACTATTATTATTATTATTATTATTATTATTATTATTATTATTATTATTATTACCATTATTTCCATGATTATTTTTATTTTTGTTATCCAACGTTATCAGATGTGTACGTAAACTTGTAAAATTATTATAAAAATAAATAAACACACACACACACACACACACACACAACATTACATAACAAATACACGTTGAACATTACTTCTACAATCTTGTATGTATGATACATACACCATATATATAACTAGCATCATGGTTAGGTAGGTAGGATTTTTAACAAATATTTTTTATATTATATAAATTTATAAACATTTAATAATCAACAAAGTTAAAAGAATCACACACGCATTCAAGAAAAACATAAAATAAACAAATCACGATTACAGCAAGACCGTGTTCGTTTTTTCTCGCGTTTATTTCTTTCTTAACGGTCCTTGATTCCGGATTGCAAACAATATTATATCGATACTTGCCTGACAGTAATTATTGTTGTGAAAATTGAATGGAAAGAATATTTGTACCTTCACGCAACTGTGAAAAGTATAATAAAACGGATGTATTACGAACAAAGGGAATACCGATAACAATGACAGTTATCAAATAATTACGACGGCTGAACGCAGTTTGATATTAAAAAATCATGCGAAAAAGTATTACGACTTGAATAAACGAAAAAACAAAAAGTAAAACAAAAGAAAGAAAATATCATTTTCTTCCTTGCCATCGCATGGCGAAGAGAGAGAGAGTAAAGAAAAGAAAAGAAAAAAAAAATCAAACGTGCAGATTTATGAATTTATAATATACACGTATATCGATATTCATTATTGCGAAATTGTGATAGGTCGTTTCTTGCGGGGTCCAACTTTGAAATATTTCACCTCGTAAGAAAAGAGAGAAGAAAATGGAAAAATGAAATTTTCTAAATTCTCTCTCCATGTAATTAGTATTTAATTACTGCGGCGCTGATAGACTGGGTTAAACCCTGAAGAGCGAGGATAGATTTTTAAGAATTTTTTGACGTAAGACGGTCTGTTGTTGAATACTAGTTGATTGTTGTATAAGATATGATGGTTGTGAAGTTTAATTGATACTTTTGAAGTATTGCGTTATACCTGAGCGAGAGAGAGAGAGAGAGAGAGAGAGAGAGAGAGAGAGAGAATTGATCTATCGGGAAAAAATATGCCGTTCGTTTT
>NC_060234.1:5207282-5339782 GCF_021155775.2 Neodiprion pinetum
TCGGCAAGACAGGCTTATTACCTTCATCAGTACACCGAAGAGCAGCCTGACCTTAATTACAGAAACGAATACGTTGTTCAGGAGATGAAGGTGAGCGAGTTCAAGACATAAGAAAGTCAGGATTTGATAAACCGAGATTTGACACGAACCGTTGAAATTTTTAGGACATCATTGAATTCTGGCTGGACAGGGGCATCGATGGTTTCAGAGTCGACACCATAATGACTCTTGTCGAAGACGCATCATTCCCGGACGAACCTCTCTCCGGGACAACCGATGATTCCACGGATCACGATTACTTACTTCACTATTATACGGAAGATCAAATCGAAACTTATGAGGTGGTTGCTGAGTGGCGCGAGCTTTTGGATGACTATGCTTTCAAGACGGACAATGTCACGCGGATCATGATGATGGAAGCTTACTCAAATTTGACAATGACCCTGCTTTACTACGATTATGGAGCACATTTTCCATTCAATTTCCGATTCATTCGAAGTGTTGACAGCTCGTCAACAGCACAGGAGGTCAAAGAATTAGCCATTGACGCATGGCTGGATAATCTACCCGATAATGCAACGGCGGACTGGGTGGTTGGTACATTTCAATTGAAAAATATATCGTCCTAAAATTTTGTTAACGAGCTATAGTGGGCGTTATTGGTCCACGGTACTATGAATATTGATTCGTTCATCTTTGCTTGCAGTTGGGAAATCACGACAACAGTCGAGTCGCCAGCAGATACACTCCGGAACAAGTTGATGCGTTGAACATGATCAATCTCCTCCTTCCCGGAGTATCGGTAACCTATTATGGTGAGGAAATCGGTATGGAGGATGAATCGATATCCTGGGAGGACACGGTTGATCCACAGGCTTGTAACCAGGACGAGGACTCGTACGAATCGAATTCGCGAGATCCTGCGAGAACTCCGATGCAATGGGATACGACGACTTCAGCTGGTAAGAAATACGTGGCGGTACAATGTCAATGATTTTACACGATTCCCTTCACAGGATTCTCGACCAATGAGTCGACGTGGCTACCAGTAAACAGCAACTACCTCACTCTGAATCTCGCCGCTCAAATCGACGCTGATGTCTCCCATTACAAGGTGTTCCAAGACCTGACAACCCTAAGAAAAGAGACAGTCATACAAGAAGGGACTGTCAACGTCCAGTTGTTGAGCGACAACGTCATATGTTTCTCCAGGTTAGCATTACTTAGAATGTCTGCCAGATTGTCGTTTCTTTCAGTATTATCATCAATATCTGATAGTTATGTTGAGAATCACATCACCCTGAATTATTTCAGGGAGCTGGAATCATCCAGTGAAGATGCAGTTTTTGTCCTGACCAACTTCGCCAACAACACGGAAACGGTTAGCTTAGATGTTTTCGAGAATGCTCCTGACAGTCTAGTCGTTTACATCGCCAGTGTTAACTCAACATTGACTGCTGGGTAAGCAGTTGAATACTTTTCAACCCTGGTTTTGATCATTAAGCTGTGCAGCTTCACCGTTATTCCGTTTGAAAACCTTATCGATCTCCTAACTTAAGTTATTGGTTTGTACTATTTGTTTTTTTTTTCCGTAGCACTGCAGTCTCCCGCAGTAGCGTTGAAGTCTCTGCCTATGCAGGGCTTGTTCTTCGTACTAGTACTGACAGTAGTGCCAACGTCCTCATCTCCACTGCAACACTCACGCTCTGCATGGCATTCCTGGTGTCTCTCCAGTTTTGATGAATTTATAACTTCTAAGACTAAATTATTATTCCTCATAGTACTCAGAACAGGAAAATTTTAATAAATCGATTTGTCAAATTGTAAAATTTCTATCACCACTCTGACTGAATTTCCATCAAACTTTGAAGAGTTTTCAAGATAATTTTTCAAAAATTTACACAAAGTGATAAATTAATCAGAATGAACATATTAGTCACTTGAAGTGACACACTGATATAAGACATCGAAATTTCTAAAATCCTACCATAGTCCAACTCGAGGGGACAACCACTATTCCTATCTATTTCAAGATTCACAGATAGAGAATACACGGTGATTTGCCAATGCCAAATGGTGAAACATATAGTCTATTCATCGTACTTGATCGGCCGTCTAGCGAAGCGTTTTCTTATCAAAATTCAATTTTTAGTATAACAGTTCCTTTTGTAGTCGGCCAATCAGCTGCAAGATAAAACCAGATGATACGAACCAGCTTGCAGAAGCTATTGGTTATTGTTTGAACTCGATATAATTTTTAGTCGCATACTCGTGAACTATGTAAAATCGGCATCAATATTCTGACGTTTTGATATATGAAGAATTTTCAATCGTTTTTGGCCAAGGGAAAGAAAAAAATTTACGTTCGACAACGTTTTTTTTTTTATACGGTTATTTACCGAGTGATTGGAATCTGTGTCGTTGTATCACTGACGAGATTGATTGTTCAAGCTTCGAACGACTGAAAAGAGACCGCCTTGTGTCGAAATTTTCTCTTTCCTTTTGTGCATTAGTGATATCGTTGACATGTGGGTCTTAATTAGGAGAGATTAAAGATATCCTGGTCTCTGCTTTGCTTGGTCTAACGAGCTTGAGCTCTGTTAGTGGGTATTTAGACTGGTGAAAAGCGATGACATTGCCACTACCAGCAAAAGCTACTTACGGCGGTTTTTGATTACTTTTGATTTTGATGCTTTAGAATTCCGAAGAGTTAACAAATGAGTTTAATACACGATAGTTTAGTATTTCCGTACACCGCATTGAACATTATCAATATTTTCATCATCCATGTACGCAACAAGGCACCATAATTAATCATTTCATTTAAAATTTTAATCAATGGCTATTGTCTCAATTTAACTAATCCATCAAAATCTAATGCAGTCCAAAACTCATGGAAATTTGATTAAACACATAATTGTAAACAATGACCAATTCACTGGCAGTATTTAGAAGTGTTTATTCATCTATCTTTATGTGACTTGATTCAATTTTACTGTCTTGTTTTATCGTACAATTTTATTGTGATACCGAGAGAAACGATTATATATTGTTTCGAATAAGGAATAAGGTAAGTTCACATTATTCGGAACTAAAATTATTTTTCAATCCAGAAAATCATGTTAGATTGTGATTTTTTGTATTATGTAATTTGATTAACTACAGCTATGTCTCAACGCGCTATCGAGTATTATCCGAGTGCAAAGATAAAAGAAATTATGGTCAGGATCCGGTGTTGGGAGTTTGATAAAAATCTCTCTGTTCGCCGATATTTATATATAGAGGCACCGTGATTACGTTACGAAAAAGTTAGGCCTAGTCTCTTCGACAGACTGGGTCAGCTGTCCGACACCGATTGCTTTGTAATCAATTTTTTGTTACCAGGTGAGATTTTTTTTTTTTTATTCCCCGAAGTGAGTACGTAAAAATATTGAACGGCCTACATAACGTGTCAATAATTACTTCAAGTAGATACTACCTACGGGGTTTTATTCCTAAATTATCTAAACCGTGTCCGAACAAATTTAGGGGTATGAATTGAAAATATTCAAGCACCTGAATTGATTTTGAATCATTTGTGGAAGGGATCATTGATCGTCTACTATAGACAGTAATTTGTACAGTACTTGACGGCCGTTTGAACAAGTTTACGTATGAAATAATAGTTTATTTGAAGTATGTACTCTTATTCTTATTGTTTCAACGCTTGTGTTTTAATCAGGAAAGATGAGAGGTCTTCTAATTCTTTCACTCCTGGCTCTGACGAGCTGGAGTTCGGTTAACGCAGATTTGGACTGGTGGCAAACGGCGTCAGTTTATCAAGTTTATCCGAGAAGTTGGATGGACAGTGACGGCGACGGGATAGGAGATATACCAGGTAGATATTATGAACAAAAAATAATCTCTAGTCAATTTTCCAAGCTTTTATGCAAATTTCGAAATTGACCGATAAAAATAACGAGGTGGTAAATTCCTGATGATTCGTTAATTATTATCGACTGTCTCTCCAGGTATCGAGAGCAAACTGGAGTATCTCGTCGACACTGGTATCGACACATTTTGGATGTCTCCTGTTTACGAGAGTCCCATGGTAGATTTTGGATACGATATTTCAAACTTCACGTCTATCGATTCAATATTCGGAACGATGGATGACTTTGACAACCTGGTAGCGACGGCCAAGTCCCTCGGACTAAAAGTGATCATGGATTTAGTACCGAATCATTCGTCGGATGAACACGAATGGTTTATCAAAAGTTTGGCGGGCATCGATCCCTACACGGATTACTACATATGGCACAATGGTACAGAGTTGGAAAATGGAACTATCACTCGTCCTAACAACTGGGTAGGTTATTACCGCTGATTAAATTTGTCTCTGACGATCCAATCGGTGAATCAAATACACGAGAATACCTTCGCTTTACTGCATTTCAGATCAGCTACTTTGGTGGTTACGCCTGGACTTGGAGTTCGGAAAGGCAAGCCTACTACTATCACAAGTTCACCGAAGAACAGCCGGACCTGAATTACAGAAACGAATTAGTTGTCCAGGAGATGAAGGTGAGCGATCAAGAGACGATTACCCAAAAATCATCATTCGATTAATCGCTTCCAACTTTCCAGGATATAATAGAATTCTGGTTGGACAGAGGCGTCGACGGTTTTCGAGTCGATGCAGTCGACACTCTTTTCGAGGATGAAACCTATCCGGACGAACCTCTTTCCGGGCTGACTGACGATCCAACGGATTACGATTACACTCTCCACTATTACACAATGGCTCAAGACGAGACCTACGAGATGGTGACCCAGTGGCGCACTTTACTGGACGATTACGCATTCAAGACAGACAACGTAACGAGAATAATGATGATGGAAACTTACGAGAACGTAACGCAAGTAATGAAATTTTACGACGCTGGAGCGCATTTTCCATTCAACTTTTTCCTCATCATGAACGTCAACGGCTCCAACACCGCATCGGAAATCAAGGAATTGGCGATTGATGAGTGGTTGGACAACTTACCCGATAACGTAACGTCGGACTGGGTGGTTAGTAGATTTAAATTTTCCAATATAACGAGTCCCGCGTGAAATTCATTGATTCGGTAATCCCTGGTCGCAGATAGGAAATCACGATAGAAAACGCGTAGCTACCAGATACAGTTCGGAGCAAGTCGACGCGATGAACATGATCAATCACCTTCTGCCTGGAGTCTCTGTCACCTATTACGGTGAGGAAATCGGTATGGAGAACCTGTGGATATCATGGGAAGATACGCAGGATCCGTGGGCTTGTAACCAGGATGAGGACACTTACGAATTGTACTCGCGAGATCCTAACAGAACCCCGATGCAATGGGATGCTACTACTTCAGCCGGTAAGAAATACTCCCGAGTTGTTTTACCTTTCCGATCACCGAGCTGATTTAATTACTCGTCCATCGCTTCGCAGGTTTTTCCACCAACGAGTCGACGTGGTTACCGGTCCACAGCAACTACCTTACCCTGAATCTCGCCGCTCAATTGGAGGCCGAAGTTTCCCACTACAAAGTCTACAAAGCGTTGATTAGCCTGAGACAAGAGTCAGTAATTCAAGAAGGATCGGTAAACGTTCAACTGTTGACCGATAACGTCATGGCTTTCTCAAGGTTAGAATCTACCCCAATGACCATCGAATGATCCCGTTGTTCGGTCTCTGATGACGGTACCAAAGCCACCATGAATCTCAGGTGGCAATTTATTCTGTTGTACTGTAACGAATTCCGTTCCTCAGGGAGCTTGATGGATCCGATCCAGTGATTGTCGTGACGAACTTCGCGAACTACACGGAAACGGTCAGTCTAGATGTGTTCGAGAACGCGTCCGATAATATGGTGGTTTCTATAGCCAGTATAAACTCGGAACTGACTGAAGGGTGAGTGATTGATTATATCGCAACCACAGAGAATTTGATATCGAGCGCGTTCCCGCGTTCCAAAACTTGATATTCTCTGTAATATTTTGATGCTTTGACAGAACCGCGGTTTCGAGAAGCAGTGTTGAAATCTCAGCCCTTTCTGGTATCGTTTTGCGAAGTGGTACAGACAGCGGTGCCAACGCCATTCTATCGAGTGCATTCTTCACTCTACTAATGGCAGTCCTTGCTCGCTCAATTCGCTGCTGATTCAAACACCTCGATGAATGTAATCGCCTCGCTTAGTTCATCGTATCGTAACCGTTGCGATCACATCATCCTCACTTACGAGGTTTGGTTGTAGAATATTAGTATCGTCGTTGTCATCGTCGAATGTTGAGGCGATTGTTATCCGTTCAGGTTATCGTTAATTGGAACGAATCGAAAAATCGGTTATTGGCTAATCGGAATCTGGAGGGCACAATAAAAAAAAAAAAAAATACCGAGGAATCGTGTATTTTAAGTTGTAAAAATTATCTAAATTTATCAAAAACTATTTTTCGTTTAATTCAATTCAGTATTGTGTGTCTGATAAGATTAGCCAAAGATCGTTGATCGCTCAGCGAATATGATGAAACACCCAAGCGTTGCAGAATGCGACATAAACATGTACATATAATAGCAATAAGATTACATAAGGTATATTACCCTACAAGATAATACAATACTCGAAGTTATCACGAGCTACATCGAAAATGTAATTTGTATTGAAATTGTGCTTGTAAGAAAATAAATCTAAAACACTTCTTTCACCAATTCAGACAGAAGTTAATCGGGGTTTTTATTTTCAGTCGAAATGATTGAGGAAAAGTATCAACTTATTCAGAGAAACGTGTTCAACATTTCAATGGAAAACATTGTTCAGACTTTTGCGGTAATTTACAAAAGTTTAATTTTTTACGTATCTTGATTCGAAGACGAGAGTTAAAATAAACGTTCACTGCTAGATTGTAGATAGGCTTCAAAAAGGACAGGATCTGCGGTACGATCCGGTTGAAAATTTTATCACGTGCGTACAGGTATGTGAAATATATGCGTAACGTGAATAAAGTGTTGAAATGAAATTTCTTTCTTGCCCTAGTAACAAGATGGACACGAAGGAGGAGGGGGTCAGTCAAGGATAAAATTTACCAGCGAATGAAAAGAAGAAAAGATGAAAATATGTCCGGAATTCAATAACAGCATTCTTGTCGTCGCTCGACGTTTGACCGTCGCGTAGGCGTCGGTTCGTTTACCGAAACTCGAGGGGTTGTCGGGAAACTTTGTCGACTTCAACGGGCGAAGGATCGAAAATAAGAGAGATAAACGGAAAACGGTAAATTCGACGACAGCTAAGGATCGGAAGTGCCTCGGCGGTTTTGTTTAACCATATTGAAGATGCCTCACGCGTGTAGTAAAATTGTAAAATCAAGGTTTATTATAAAAGTAGAGTTCAAGCAAGTCGAGTTGAATTTCGTTAAAAAAATCTCTTCCCAACGAGGCAAGGTGTTATACGCATTAAAATTCAAATTTAAATATCGTAACTTCGGTTAGCGATAACTTTAGAAAAATTAGTTTCTTGTTTCAGTTTTTTAATACCAAAGTCGACCCGGTCGTCCAATTTTGTTTAATCAATTATTATTGATTTACAGGGATTTCTGGTGAAAAAGTTATCTAAAAATGTTGGAGCAATGTAATTTCTCTGAAGTGATCATAGCGCCGTTTTTTCAACCGATATTCATGGGCTTCTTATTTTGTTCTATTCCAATAAAATACGTACTGTTTTGATGAAATTCAACGCAACTGTCTAAGATCGCAACTTTAGAATGGTTATAGTTCATCACTTTTCGCATAAAAAATATCTTCAACCGTGTTTTGTACAACATCCGAGGTCCTCGCAATGCAAAACGGATTAATAAACGCGACCGAGCGCGCAGTCAAGTTCGTTCGTACAGTTTGATAAGTGTTTTTACGCGATTTCAACACTATCGCATACACCGAGCGAGCAATAAATGGCTGTGAATTTTTCTTTAAAAGTGCAGTATCGTTATCTCGTGAACGTTTTTCCACTGAATGGCTATGTTTGCCATTGGGTGATATTATCGCTGGTGCATGGCAATCACAGTTTCACAATTTTAAAAAAGGGATTACTGGTAGGGAATTTTTACCAAGCCTCCGGTAATCAAGCTGCACCCAGAGACTTCGAGGTATAAATGGAACGCGACGAGAAGGGCGTGCACAGTGTGTCAACGATGGGGTGCCTGCATGCCGTTCTCTTCTTGTCTCTCGGTTCCCTAGTTGTCGGGGAAATAACGAACAAGGGATGGTGGAAGGACACGGTCTTCTATCAAATCTACCCCCGAAGTTTTATGGACTACAACGGAGACGGCGTCGGTGACCTAAAAGGCAAGAATGAAACTCAATCCTTGTCCCAAAGTGAAAATAATCCCTGACTAACAGTCCTCCAATAATTCCACGTTAAAGGCATCACGTCGAAGCTCGAGCACTTTGTCGACGCTGATATCGGAGCGGTGTGGATATCACCGATATACACGAGTCCCATGGTGGACTTCGGGTATGACATAGCAAATTTCCGGGAGATAGATCCGATCTTTGGTAACCTCGCCGACTTCCAGGCACTCACTGCCAAGGCCAAGCAGCTGGGAATCAAGGTCAGCTTTATGCCGGACGATAAGATCCGAGGAGACGTAGTTCCGTCAAGCATGAACAAGTATCCAGCGCAAAAATCGAGATGCACAATTAGCTGGAGACGTCTTCTCGAGACCTGCCATCTGGGCACCAACCTTTTCTCGTCCTCAACTTTACCCTGAAGGTTTTTTGACCGCAGGTGATCCTCGACTTTGTTCCGAACCACACCTCGGACGAGCACGAATGGTTCGAGAAGAGCGTGCAAGGTATTGCTCCCTATGACAAGTATTACGTATGGCGAGATGGCACAGTTGATGATGACGGTACTCGATTGCCACCCAACAACTGGATTAGCGTCTTCAGCGGCCCGGCATGGACGTTCAACGAGCAGAGGGGACAGTGGTACTTTCACCAGTTCGCCGAACAGCAACCCGATCTGAACTATTTCAACACGTTGGTGCAGTCGGAAATGAAGGTCGTTGAGGTTATCTAAAATCTGGCAAAACGCTCGGTCAGACTTTGAGATTACCATTGATTTCGGCCGTTGCAGAATGTGCTGAGCTTCTGGTTGAGCCTAGGAGTCGATGGTTTCCGAGTGGACGCCGTGCCGCATCTGGTCGAGGTTGAGGACCTCACAGACGAACCACTGAGCAACACGCCGGGAGTGAATCCGAACGACTATCCGTACTTGGACCACATTTACACCAAGGACCACGAGCTCACCTACCAGATAATTAAGGAGTGGAAGGATCTGCTCGACGATTACGCGGACAGTACGAACACCGACGAGAAGGTAGGTGGAAGAATTGGCGCTAATTGAGCTTCATTACCGACCCGCTTCGCCGTTCTAGGTGTTGATGACCGAGGCGTACACGGATCTGCCCAACACCATGAGGTACTACGACTGCGGGGTCCAAATCCCGTTCAACTTCAAGTTCATAATGGAAATCAGTAACGACTCGACAGCCGTGGACTACAAGAACGCGATAGACACTTGGCTGGACAACATGCCGAAGACGGGAGTGGCTAATTGGGTCGTGAGTGAATGTTTTTCCGAACCGATTTTCGTATCGATCTTCAATCGAATTTAATTTCCTCCGCTCTCTTGCAGATGGGTAATCACGACCGCAGTCGAACAGCCTCTCGATTTCCGGATCGAGCCGATCAAATGACGATGCTGGCGATGATACTACCCGGGGTCGCGGTCACCTACAACGGCGAGGAAATCGGCATGACCGACACTTGGATATCCTGGGCTAACACGCAAGACCCCCAGGCCTGTAATACCGATCCCGATCGCTACGAAGTTCATTCCCGCGATCCAAACCGATCACCGTTCCAGTGGGACGCTACAAAGAACGCAGGTTAATTGATTTCTCAATTTATCGTCATACGATTTTTCAATCGATTATTCAACCGATCACCGACCGATCTCCAGCCGATTTCTTACCGATTTTCACCCTAATGCAGGTTTTTCGACCAGTGCAACTACTTGGATACCGGTCAACAGCAATTACCTTGTGTTGAACTTGAAGCAGGAGAAACAGGACCTGATTTCTCATTACAAGGTTTACCAAGCGCTGACGAAGCTCAGAAAGAAAACGGTGCTCAGAGAGGGTGAATACGAGGTGAAGATCGTGAACAATCAGGTGCTTGCCGTGATTCGTACGCACGTTGAAGGAGGTGTTACTGAGAAAGTGATACTTTTGATAAACTTCGACAATAGTGTCGGGAAGACCGTCGATTTAACGGCGTCAAGTATTGCCGATAAATCGGCAAAGACGAGCGTCTACACGTCAAGCGTTCAGTTCAGAACCACCGTCGGGTAAGCTGTGGATATCTTATTTCGGTCCTTCTTTTCATACTAACCTAGTTTCCCGTTCACTCACGATTATTTTCGCAATTGTGTTTTTTTTTCTCACAGCGCTGAAATCGACGCTACGAAGATTCAACTTCCGGCTAAGGCGTCGATCGTTCTGCTCTCTCGCAGTGGTGCTGCCCACATAACCGGTAGTATTTTCTTAACGATTTTCGCCCTCGTCATTAAACACTTCCTCATACAAAGCGATTGAAAATTGTGAATCGCAAGGAGAGACAATTATTTTTTCTCTATTCATCGTCAAATGGGAATCCCGATGAAGACTAAAAGTGCGTAACCATACAAGTCGTAATATAAATTTTGTACATACACGCGTCTTAGGAAATATTATTTGGTAAGAAAAAAAAAAAATCATCGCGTATCGATAATACATGACAACGCTTTGATGTAGACGACTTTCATTCGCTAACAATTCCCCCCCCCCCCACTAATCACGATATTACCACAGGATGTATTTGCTGACGAAATTTCATTTGAGTCAATAATAATGTAAAAATTTTCATTCAATTTATTCATTCAATTATTATTCTGTTCTTTCGTACCGATTTTTTCCAACTTCTTTCATCTTTCAATCGAAATTGAAAACGAAGCGTGATCAAACGCGTTGCGACAAATTCATAGCATCAAAGATGATTAATAAAAACAGCGATTATAATACGTACAATAATGTACATCCTCGAATCACGGAATGAAAAATAAGGTAAAAATTGAATAGGAGAAAAGAAGAAGAGGAGGAAAAAAGAAATTCACAGGCTCTTATATTCGAGGCACGAATTTATCCCGGCAAATCTTTTCTCAAAGTACAAGGGGGTGGAGGTCTCCTTTATTGCGTACGCAGGAACGGACAGGAGAGTTGAACTGAGGAAGAGAAGTAAAAAAAAAAAAAAAAACCTCAGGTTGCCATGCCTCTGTAAATTTACACATTTTCACCACAAGTATGTATGTACACGGTGAAGCACGTGTGTTGGTATACTTGTGTGTTCACCTATATACGTATATATGTTTCCTCCCCTCCCCTCCCCTGCCTGTTCCTTATAAATTTCCGCAAACGATTCCGACAACTTGTGGGAATTCGCCAACCGTATGTACATTGCACATAGTTAGATATGTATGTATATAGATACGTGCGTATGTAAGGTGTGTATATTCAACGGTTTCCTTATACGTCTTGCGCTTCTTACCACCAAATGGAAAGTATGAAGACGGGACTTAAGCTTCACAGAATCCTGGAGTTTGGTCTCGCGCTATTGGAAGGATTGAGAAAGATTTGCATATCAAACGTCAATTTTTGATATCTACCTTACCAACGGACGGTAATGTTTATCGGGTGAAATAGTAGACGACATGTTTCTTATGGTCGATATCGAAATTGACTAGCAATTTTGATTGATTACAGCGATAAAATTCAGGGAAGAAAGAGAAAGAGAGAGAGAGAGAGAGAGAGACAGAGAGAGATAAACAAAAAAAAAAAAAAGTATAATAACGTGAGACAGCAGAACAAGAGATAAAAAACGAGTAAATTGATTCCATTATTGGCACGGAAACGCGTTTAATTCATCTTTTATTTAATAGTACCGCAACTCATCTCAATCGAATTATATTTCCAGCGGGATACTGACGAAGTGACGACGTCTACTGTAAGAGATATATGTATATAGAGAGAGAGGGATAGAGAGGCAGAATAAGTGAGCTTTTATTAGATCGTACGATCATTGGGATATGATTCTGTCCCGTAAGCATGTCTACGTTCGTTTTACCGCCGGTGTTTTTCTTACCCCGGCACGAACAAAACTGAATAAATAAATGAAAGGGGAAATAGATAAGAACGAGGGGTGGGGGTAGGATTAATACAGATCTGGCATCAACATTAATTCTCATCAATTATCGTGATATTATATCTTCTCGATACTGTACGAATTTGGACCTGAGATTAAACTGCTTCTTTAGACACATCACTCAGCTTTAAAGTAATTTTCAGAAGTAATTAACAGAAACGAGAATATGTCAATAATTATTGCGAATAATTAAATTCGAATTGAAAATGAAAATGACGGTATGATATTGAATAAAAAAAAAAAAAAGTGGATAATATCCGATACACAGTTTTATTTTATTCGTTTGAATTCTGTCAAATTTTTTTCAATCAGATATCCAAGAATAACTTGAAAAGTTTTGATACGGTGAACCGAAAAAAAAAAAAACAAATAAATAAATGAATAAAGCATTCGAATAACTGTTTTCGTAATAAATAAAAATAATTTGAAAGTTGGGAAAATTTTTTTCTTTTCCTTCAAGTATCGGGAATTTCTTAATATCATGTGGTAAAATAATTTTATAAAAAATCGTCTAATAAGCTTATCGAATATTATATATATATACATATATATATATATATGTACAATATATGTATATATACATCGTGCAGGAGGGTGAAAATGATGAAAGAATAAGACGAAATAAAAATTGACAAGTAGCTATTATAAAAAGGGAGGAAAGGGAGCGAAAAATTATTACAAGAACGTTTCTGCACGCGCCGATCGGTACGTAGGCGAATAATTAGAGGTCCTCCACAGAAAGCAGGGGTATAGAGGTAAGAGGCTTATAAGCCCGTCCTCCACTCCCATCGAAGAAGAACCTTTGTGGAGCTTACGTAATCCCGAATGGTATAGCGACCCTCTTCGTAATAGGTATTACCTACCTGTTCGCCCACCTCGTCGGGGGTTTCGCAACCTTTCGTATCGCTGTTGCCACGGTACCGGAAAATTTAAAGAAGAGGAGGATCAAGGATTCTGCCCAATATCAATAGCGAAAAACGTTGGGAAACCGAGAGTCGGAAACTGGAAAATCACCGTCATTCGTCGTATGCCTTATTTTGCCTGAACGGTGAATAAAAGAAAGAATAGAACTAGATTTTATACACTGAGAAAAATTTCATTTGTTACAGTAACTAGAAAAATTTAGTAAAACAGGTATCGTTAAAAAAAACTGTTTGAATACTGTCGGAATTACAAAAAACGATGTACGCCTAACCATTTTGCGCTATCGTCGATCCTTTTTTGGTAATCGCAACGCAAAATCAGTTTCTAAGGTTTACTCTACTTTTTTAGTTAAACAAGGCTTTGAAGTCAATTTATTCTTGCACAATCATTAAATTTTCGCAACGGTTGCGAGAAAATCTAGCAACAGTGATCGTAATGAGAAAGAATAGTAACGGATTCTAAACTTTCCGGTAACAGCTAGAAAATTAATTTTCATTTTCTACCTAGAACTATATTTTTCGATTTTGGTAAAAAATGAAAATAGTTAAGGACCGAGCGGTAACCGAAACTAAAAATTTCTCTCAGTGTACACTTCTCCAATAGCTGTGATAATTATTCAGATTTTTCCAATGAGAATTGTAACGCAAGGAGCTTTTCAAATAGCACCAAGTTTCGAAGTTATTTTCAATAATACCTGAACACATATGGAACGTAATTGATTAGAACCAAGTCAAACGCACTTGTTTTATGGAGCAATATTACAAGTTCAAATTTCAAGCAAATCTAAAAAAAGTCTAGAGTTTCACTGCGATGTTTCCTTAAACGTTTTTATTGTAAAACTTGTCAAATTGGTATTTTCACTACTCATACAATCATCTTTTATTTGATCAATTTGCGCTTTCAAATTTCAGACTGGCAATTTTTCAAATTTCGTTTTTCTATAATAATTACACATCGTTGAAAAATTAATAAATTACCTAGTATAATTTAACAACCAATTGAATCGTCTTGTAATCTTCTCGCAAAATTGATTATTCGTCTAATTTATCGAACCGTTAATTAGGTAGTTATTTACTTACGTAATTAAATTGCTTACTCAATTACCATCCGGTAGTTTCGTTCAGTACATTTTCGTAGCCAAGAATATCTTCAATAAAAAAAAAATAAATGAAAAAAAAAAAACCTCGCGGTGATGAATAAATTTCACCTAACCATTTCCTCTTGTAATTTAGTTAACAGGAAAGAAAATGAGAAAAAAAAAAAAAAAAAAAAAAAACAAATTTGACCCTGCGGCGTGTGTTTTCGCCAAATTATAATTACGAATGCAGCAGCGGTAGAAGCACCAGCCGGATGCGGGTTGCAGAATTGCTAATTATCATTCCCCGCACAGAAGCTAATCGCCGAAGGATCAAAGTGAGGATCAGAAACAAGCAGGAGAACCCGCAGGAGTTTGCGGTTCTGTATAACAACAGAATACCTTATTTCCTATACAGAATACCCTATATGTGTATATATATATATATATATATATACATGTATGTACGGAGAGGCAAGACGACACGTTTCTGCTCTGAGAAACTTGAATAACGACACGAGTTCCGCTCACGATCAGCGAGAAAAATTTCGATACCCGATGCGAAGAATAATAAATTAACTTGCGTTCTACTTATTTATTTATTCCCTCACTTAGCGAAGTCTCGGAACCCTTTTCCAGCAGCTTCGTTAAATCTTGAAACACAATGAAATGTTTTAAAACAAACTTTGCATCCTGATTTACAAGTCAAGAAAGAAGAAAAAGGAAAATTGTGTCGACCGTGATTATTTGACCCGAAAATATCTCTCCTTTGTATATTTTCATTAATATTATACAAATTATTCGATACAACGCTGCTTACGATTTCTGCGTATTCTTGTTTTTTTTTTTTTTTGTTTTTTTTCTGAAATATTTTATAACGGAATAATTGTAGAAAATGTGAAAAAACCTATCTTTAATTAATTGAAATTATCGACTGTAATACATTTCGTGGAATTAATCCGCGGTATTTTTGATTTTTTTTTGATTTCATTTCCAATCAAATAAGGTTTCGTTAAATTAAATATAACGCAAATTATAATCTGTGGAAAATCGAAGGCCAAAGACGGGCTTCACAGAATCACAGATTGAACGACGACACGCGGGTGAGAGGTTTCGCATTTTTTTCTTTTGGTTTTTTTTCTTCTTTTTTTTCTATACTTCAACTTTGAAAATTGTCGAAAAAATTACGTCTCCGTATATAAATATTGACATGCTTTCGGAATGGGTAAATAAACCTCTGCATATACATGTACATATATACACACACACATATATATATATATATATATATATATATATATATACGTAGATTACCTGTGAAAGGGGTTGAAGATAATTTTCCCGGTAAATACACAACCGCTGTGAAGCGAAAGTATTTTGGATTGGTATATTGCCTCGGGATCAAGGCTGTGCATACACACATACATACATACATACATGACATACGCTTTGCAAATTCGATAAACGAGCCGGCTGGCAAATATACGTTCAAACTAGTATATTTACGTTTTCATTCCACCCTCAACGCACGTTTTACGTATATTTTCACGAGTCAAAGCTGCTCAAAACTCATCCTTTGTAGAACTATAAGGATATGAAAAGGGTTTAACCTAATTTTGAGGGATGAATTCAGAGACCCCCGACTATGCAAACGTGTCGAGGATAAGGTGAGATTTTTTTACGCTATTCGTCACTCCTCAATTCGGTCGGCTTTTTATTTATTTATTTGTTTGTTTTGTTTTTTTTTTTGTTTATTATTTGCGCGTTGTGGAAAATTACACCGAACCGTTTAATTGATTATTCGATGCTTTTTAATCTCTTTAAAAATCTAATAACAAAAAATACTCGAATTATAAACGAATGCTTGAATATCGATGCGAATAGCTTGGAATTAGTTGAAAATCTATAAGGTTTGTGTGTTTAATTTCATTTTGAGATAGGTAATTTTTTAAACGTTTCGTCAAGAAATCCATTCTCTGTAAGAAAAAAAAAAAAAAAAGAGAGAGAGCGATTTGAAACACGAAGAAACGATATTTCGTATTGTTTTTTTTTTCTTCTTCTTCTATTAATAAAGAAATTATCGTAGCTCGCGATTATGATAATTCGATAAATACCAAATGCGCGTCAATATCGTGATAAAATTAATAAACAACGTTGTGTAATTGCTTCTTCTTTTTCTTCGCAAATAATAAACCTCGATTTGTATTTCGTCCAATCGTCTGGAATTCCCCCATAAACGGCCTCGTCCCTAAACGGATCAGTTTCCGTTCGTTTCTAAAATTCATTCGGTTATCTAATTATCCGATCGTTTCCATTTCACCGAAACGATCATAAATTGTTTTCCCTTCGTCGTTGCAATTACTTCGATATCAGGTAAACGAACAACGGTAAGAAACGGACAAGGAGAGCGATAGAGAGAGAGAGAGAGAGAGAGAGAGAGAGAAACAAATGAGAAAAAAAATTGAAAAGTAATGGAATAAATTTAAAGACTTTTTCTTCAAGATCGTTCGTCATTCCCAATTTATCATTTATCTATACGACAGGGGGGGGGGATTTCGTTGCTGTCCCAACTTCGGGGTAACTTCCAACAAAAAAAAAAAAAGAAAAAAAAATAAAGAATGCGAAACAATAGAGTGAGACACGAAGATCCATAATTTATAATTCAGCGTCGAGAGATCCATTCGGTTCGTGATCGCGTGGAATGAGTAGAGAGAGAGAGAGGAGGTGAGAGGAGAGAGGAGAGAGGAGAGACTCCTCCAATAAAGGGTGAACCACACCATCCAAGTGCACCGTCGACGACTCGGCTAAGTCAACCGTATTGCTTGCTTAGCTGACTCGATCCCTCGACTCGAGATTACTTTCAGCACGTTTCTGCAGCCCCGGCAACAAACCGACGTAAACTAACCGCCTGGCGTTTTTTCTTCGTTGTGAGGTTTTTTTTTTTTTTCTTGTTTTTTTTTCTACGTTTTTTTCTTCTCACGCACGAGTCAATAATCCGGGTGGGGTGGAAAAATGTGAAAGAGGAAAAAGTCGTCAAATTACCGACGGTTGAGAAAACGTCGAAAAGATGCGTAATTTCACGCAAAAGATGTCTCGGTGAAAAATGAAAATTGCGAACCCGAGGATGTGAAAACAATTTGAGAGGAATGATTTTTTTTTTTTTTTTTTCTACAACGGATTAGATTACGAAGTAACGATCAATCGCGAAAATAAGAGAGAGAGAGAGAGAGAAAAAGTTGACTATTCAAATTTTTGCCATTCCGTATTCTTTACGTTTTCGATTTTATACCGTTTTCTTCGCTGTTTTCAAAACAGCAAAAGCACGAGGTAAATACATTCA
This sequence comes from Neodiprion pinetum, assembly GCF_021155775.2. NCBI lineage: Eukaryota > Metazoa > Arthropoda > Insecta > Hymenoptera > Diprionidae > Neodiprion > Neodiprion pinetum. Next base: position 5,224,923 of record NC_060234.1, read on the forward strand.
CCCCTTGACAGATTGTTAACTCGATAATTTACTTATGTCAACAAGCACGATGTGACGCAAATTAATTGAAAACTGAATTGGAACGCAAGTTTGACACACGTTAATTATGTACGGTGGCTTGTTTATCGGGAGAAGAAAAAGAAATTGGAAAAAAAAAATAAATAAACGAAAAAAAAAAATAAAAAAAAACCACCGGAATAACAATTTCTTTTCACGGAAATTCCGAAGAAACAACACGTTCATTTAACTGTGTATCATTCGACAAACAATCATTTGGGATTTTCAAAGATTTGATTACACCGGGAATGTAAATCTACATAAAAATAAAAAAAAAAAAAAAATCATTTGCAAAGACACGAAACAATCGACAAACCTTTAATAACTTGTTGTGGTTGAAAGATTGAGGGCTTTTTTTTTGCGCAGAAGAAGTAACGATAAAATTTCGCTAAAAGATTACATTTCAAAATGACGATTGAATTTTTTTTTTTTTCAAACAAAATTTTTCTTCCATCCATTCATCTGCATCGAATTCTTTTCGAAAAACGAAAGTATATATTCATCATTCATCGATACCACGGTTGCCTCGATCTCTGAAAATTTTGTGCAAATAAAAATCTGTACTTTAATTAATAGAAAATCGCGTGCGATTTGTAAACTGAAAATTACATCCGTTAATTCTTTTATTCAACATTATTCCGTGATTTCTGTGTAGAAAAAAAAGAAAAAAGAAAACAACACTTGCAAAGTTTTTTTTTCACGTGCTGTGAAACGTCGTTTTACATCACCGTATGGCTATTTCACCAAAAACCATATACTTCGGCCTCTGAATTTTTATTTTCCCACTCTTGAAAATTCACACAACTTTTTACGTACACGGATACGCATGCGATGTTTATACGTATACGATATTAAAAACGTATGAAAACGCGTGAGTATCAGCGATAAAAAAAAATTTTATATCGGAGTTGTAAAATCGCTCTAGATACGTGTAAAACAACGCGTGCTGGAGATGAAAGAGCAAGAGACGCGACGTCGAAAGTTGAGCTTACCGATGCCATCTGTGTGACCCGTATTATACGAGGAGAATCCGGATATCCGTTTGTTGGACGCCGCCGGACGTGGGAAATAGTCGGAAGCTCCAATGAATTTCATAAATATTTTCAAACACGCCTTTTGTATTTTTCGATTTCATTATCGTTAGCGACAGAAATTAATTTACAAAAGTTATCGTTCCTCTGTAATTAAATGGCAATGATTTATCATTTTTGTAATTTTTTTTGCTATATGATAATAATAGTAACAATGATTTATTATTATTGCTATTATTGTTATTGTTATTACTATCATCATCATCATCATCATCATCATCATCATCGTCATCGTCATTGTTCTTCTTTGTGTATTTTTCTTTGAGGGCGGGGTGGAAATTCCGAATTTGAAAAGCTCGAGGGCGCGAAATTCCGAATTTTTTGGCGGTGAAAGTTGAAATAAAGAAATTAAACTTACGGAACATCAATTTTTCGAACGGGTCCGAAATCCGTCGCTCAAAGTTCCGGAAGGATAAAATGCCGAAAGGGCGTAACTGCGACGAGTCGACTTTTCGAAAGTGCGATACTGAGAAAATTTAAAAATCCGAAGAACCGAAATCCCGAATGATCGAAAATTTTCACTACCGTGAATTTCCGACTTGGTCAAATTTCACCACTTTGAGCTTTCTTTGTTTTGGATTTTCGATATTTTCATACGTTAGGAATCCCGGTCATTCTGATTTTCGATTTTTCTGATTCTTCACGACCACTCGTTGATTAAACTACGCTGTGCGAGTATATTTTCATTTTTACAATTTTCCTCTATCGAAACTTAAATTTTTAGAATCTTGCATTTCGGAACTTTGACTACCCCTCGGCTTTCCAACCGCTCGAAACTTTGTTGTTTCTTCAAAGTTTGATTTCTTTACTTCAAGTTTCGCCACTAAATAATTCGGAATTGGACGTTTTCGAAACTTTTCAAATTCGTTACTTCAACCCCGCCCCGTTATTTATTTTTATTTTTATTCAATTTTTGTTTCTGCCATAATCCGTCATTCAACAATTTTTGTTTTCGAAATTTCTCCAATTTCTTTGCTTCACATTTTATCGCCCGGCATAAAGATAGAGTAGTTTTAATTCAAACGATATTTTGCAGGACGATAATCATTGTATAACTAGGTATACACACACACACGCACACACACACGTTTCATGAGATACCGAATGATCGCATGGATTGCGTAATACGAAACTTTTATAACCCGCACGCAAAGCGGTGCATATATATATATATATATATATATATATATATAGTATATACAATATACAATCTGGCTTTTGATTCTATCAGGATACATAAATTCTTATAACGAGCCCGAATGAGTATCACTTACGTGTAAACGTATATTCACACCTATGTATACGTATATCAAAGTGTATCGCATACGAAGTAGCGTAAATTTTTTTTTCTCCAACTTTACAACATGCATATGCAAATTGCCCAAGAATTGCGATGCATTAAAAAAAAATTCAAGTCTATATTACATACATATAAGTATAATATAGGTACGTGTACAATCAAGTTACGCACACCGTTTATATTTATGGAATGATGAGGATGGCCGACGAGATTTCATCGACGAAAAAAAAAAAAAAAAGGGAAAAAATTCAGACCGATGATGCACGTTTTTGTAATATTTTGTTTGTTTTTTTTCTTTTTTTTTAATTATTTTTTTTTCTCTCATGTTCGAAGAGTTTCCCTTCGCGGAAGATATTAACAAATAATATAATAATAAACAAGATATTAAAAAAAGTCGGTGCAACGAAGTTGAGCGCGTGCTCGAAATACGATAATATGGCGGAAAATTGAAGGAGAAAGGTGAAGAAAACGAAAAAAAGAAAAACGAGGGATGAAAATAAGTAAAAGAAAAAAAAAAAAGAAAGAAAAATCGTGACCGGGTTAGCGTGACAATACCTGGCTAGTTAGAAGACGCGAGGCTTCGTCTTCGTTCGCAGCGAATATTAGAAAGAAATACGGGTTAAATTGGATTCACGTCACGTTCGAATCGATTCGTCATCGTGTATATATATATATATATATATATACATATATATATATATATACATATATATTAGAGTAACGCAGGAAAAGTCACGTGGTGGTTGAAGAAAGACGTAAGAATGCGAAAGCTGTAAAACAATGTCGTAAAAAGATTGAAAAAAAAAAAAGAAAAGAGAAGAAAAGAAACAAAACCATTCGCGTAACAAATGATTCTTAATATATACGATAGTCGATGAATATTTCGACAGAATTATTCAACGAAGGTATTATAAGTTAGACGATCAACGGAGAGTTTTTTGTTTTTCTAGAAACTGTTTGACGAATAATGAGTTATCGTATTTCCGATTTATTTTTAGCCCCCCCCCCCCTCCCCCCCTGAATGTGATAGAATTTATCCGTCACGTTAGGATTCCGATAATAATTCGATCGAAAGATTTCTCGTTCTACGAATATTGTACTTTTTGACTCGTATATTAATTTCCAAACCGTTTCATAAGCTAGAGTGAAAAAAAAATTCATGTCTCGTTTTATGATCCGTAGAATATCGTATCGTTGGAAGGAAAGAAAAAAAAAAAAAAAATTTATCACACCTGCAAATAGTCATAAAAAAAATATTTACAACCCGAAAATTTCACATTCTTCACGTTCGTCAAGATATATTTTGTACCTTTCCTCATTTCAAACGTTTTGTCCAAGTTAATGTCGATTTGACGAGGATATTTTCATTTTATTAATCCGTCCCAAATGGTAAATAAAAAAAGATTAATAACCAAGAGAAATAATTTGAAACTTCCAGTTTAAACAGGGAGAATTTGGGGAATGAAATAAAAATCTTACAAAACTTTGGCCTTTTTGTTTTTTTTTTTTTTTTTTACCGTTTGAATCCGATTTAACAGGCTCTATAACGAACATTTTTTTTTTTTTTTTTTTTTTTCAACCCCATGTAAGGACGTACCATATAACATCCATACATACATGTATTATATCACAAGTATAAAAGGTGTTTCTATTCGTACCGCATAACAGTTAGTTTATTCGTGCTCGGCGTTTGGTGACGAGATAGACCGAATGATCACAGTTATTCGTCTGTCTAATTTTGACCGGAAATTTATTATTACTATTCGTTAGCTACGCTTCCGGCTGCTGCAGAGGAATTGATTTGATAGAGACGATCGGGTCGGATAGACGCTGTATATTTATATGTGCATTGTGTATAATATAATATATAAACATCAGGGTGTTTGAAGGTAGAAAAAATAAAATGAAAGATCGATTTTCCAGCATGATGCAACTGGAACAGTTAATTTGGTAGAAAAAAAGAATTCTGTCTAAAGATGGTGATTTTAGATTGAGAGAAGGATCGGGCTTATTTGATTTTTCATTTTTGTTTAAACAATTTTTTGATTTCGTGAAGAAACAAGTTGTACAGCATTCCGATTACTGTTTTTTTTTTTTTTTTTTTTACAAGTTCATTTTCAAACCAAACATCACGATTCGTGTAAGATTTTCATAAATTAAATTTTCTATATCAACTTGTAACTATTTTATGAGATTGAATTATTAATAAAACAGTCTTCCGAAACGTTTATCAAACATCAAATAAACGGTGACTCGATGTTACAAGCGTGGGTCTTCTTTACGTTGTAAATTGATATTTTGATCGATGTAAGCGATGAGTGAAATTTTTGTTTTAGTTTCACGATTCATCAACAATCGAAGAAGAAATGTGAAATAGCGAAAAATTTTATCCACTCATACTTGAAATTCTTATCCGTTTGACGGAATTTTTTTTTTCCAAGCAGTTTCCAAAGTTTTTTTTTTTTTTGAACAAACTACCAAAGCAAGACGTATATATTTTTGAATCCTATCCAGAGGCTTGAAAGATAAAAAAATATGGTCAGAAATGGGGAAATTGATTGGGAGTTGAGTTAAGAGTTTAATTAATAGGTAGATACGACTTTCTCCTACCGAATTCAAACATAAAAACCTAGGTCAATAAATACAATAAAATCGTATCTTCGAACGTTTAATTTCAATCGAATTATCTGATTTGTACTGAGAAAAATTTCATTTGTTACGGTAACTAGAAAAATTCAGGAAAACCGGTATCGTTAAACAAACTGTTTGAATATTGTTGAAATTAGGAAAAACGAAACCCTCAAATCAACCGAGGTAGGTACGCGATTTCAAGAGTCAAGTAATTACCGACGTTGTATAAAAGCCGCCAACCCTCCAACAACCCCTTGTCATATATCAAGATCAAACAGCATTTGCGGATCACGCAAACCCGACGCTGCTCATTTCCTTTCATACAATTCCGCAGTTTCTCCAACTTAGGATCAAGTACTGACCTATTTTCGTTATGTATACATTCGGTTATTTTTCCATTCAATTATCTCGGCTTATGCTGACTTTGTCGATCAACTGGTTAACTGTTTGAATAATTATTCCGTTAGCTAGTCGTTTGATTTGTTTAATTTTTAATTTTTTATTTTCTTTATTTTTTCAATTCGATATAATTGTATCGGTTTTACTCAATAGTAAGTGTGATTTTGTTGATTTCGTTGATTAATTTATTCAATCATCTAGTTAAACGTATATATATATATATTACATAATAAACGTATTTACGTTACAAATCTAGGTAGGTACTTGGAAACGATTGATAAATCAATTGTGAAATAAATTGCCGTGTAAAATGTTTTTGCCGTTATAAAAGTCCTGGTGAACATGGAAAATTCCTGAATACACTTGTACACGGAACAGAAATTTTGCATTGACGGTAGAGAAGAAATAAAAAAAAAAAAAATAAATAAAACGAACGATCTGCTAGAGAAACGGAGACGAACCGGTGAGAGAGAAAAAGGTAAACTGGGAATAGTGGGTGGAAAAAAAAAAAAAAAATTTCGCTTCGCAGTTTTCCACGCATATGCCTGTGCATACGTATAACTTGTTAGAATCGCACGATGCGGGGGGGGGGGGGGGGGGGGGGGGGAGGGGGAATACGATCGACGAATAGCAAAATGGGCGAGTTGTCACCTGAATTGCAAATTTTTTTTTATTTTATCAAGGATCGACTCACACATATACACAATATGTATATATATACGTGTATGTAATATACAACATCGTAAACTATGAATGGAAGAATAAATAAATGGATAAAAAATTTCTTGATCGCTTTACGGTTACGATTTACGTATAATATATATAACATACACGTGGTGTAATACAGTTTTACCTGTAATACTATCAAAGATCGTTCAGCGGGTAGTATCGACTTGGAATTATTACAGCTGTAATACTTAGACGCGTTGATACGGCAAATGTACGGGCAATAGAAATTTTATCGCATTTTTGGTATGGGTATAAGTATATGTATATATTGTATATGTATATACCTCTCGCTCAGGGTATAAGATGCCTCGAAAATCATTTGGAATTAAAGGTAAGAAGGGATTCGAATTATTCGAAAATTAACAAATACGCAATCGTCATAAATATACCAATGTTTTCACGCATACAAAGAGAGAGAGAGAGAGAGAGGTACTTGAAAATGAAGGACAAGAATTTATCAAGTCTGCTTTTAAAATAGATAATTCGGTCTTGTACGAAAAATTTAAAATAATACTCTCTCTCACTTTATTCATCTAGATACGAAGTATAAAAATGTTTGTATCCAAGCTAGTTTTATCCCCGATGTTCTCGCAGTAATGAGAACAAAAAAAAAAAAACAGAACGATCTGATAAAATCGATCCAAAAACTTGCGGGGGAGAGAGAGAAAAAGAAAAAAAAGAAGAATCGAAGCTCGATGCAGGGAATGAATATTTTTTTTTGGGACCAAAAAGAAAAACCAACTTTCCTTAATCTTTCCTCAAGTTCCCGTCAAGAATCGTTTCGTCGGGGTTGAATTTTGCGGATAGTCGATAACGACGGCGCGTGTCTAATCAAAGCTGAACGCGGTGACGCAGGGCAATTTATGCTCTCATCCCGCATGATCCCGGCATACGGCACAGAGGAATCCCGAGAGCAGGTATTACTGAACATCCCTCTTACGACGGCCGCTGAATCAGAGAGTCGGTGGTTATGGATAGGGTGAGGGTGAGGGTGAGGGTGAAAGCTTTCCCTCCCCGCCCTCTTCGAGGAGGCCTGCAGCCGGCCCTGTAGTGTCTACACGTAAGCCGATGATCCATCGATCGATCCTTGATCAGGCGGGAATTATACGTGATGCCAGGAATAGTCTCTGGTTTGCTCTGGCTGTGGCCGTTCCAAATTTCCGGACAATCTAATTGCAGGATCTCCGGACGGCACGTGTGGCATTTCACCAAAGCTAACAGACCGTGGGTCTGGTTATTTACGCGAATACTTTAGGTGTATGTTCTTCGATTTCGTGTCATACTATTGTGGTTGAAACCGATCGCAGCTCCACCTGCATCCGAGTTTCATGTATAATAAGAGCACGACTCTATTGGAATAAAACGATCTTGCTCTCTTACGCTTGAGTATATTTTTTCATGATTTCATTTATCACGAAGATTCGTCGTGTCTGATCTAGCCGAACCTAAGACAATCCTACGATTGGTTAACCTGACTCAACCTAACCTAAGTTTACCCAACGTAACCCGATCTGCGTTCGAATTTAATTTAATAACGTGATAATTCTTTTGAAATGAAACAATCTTGCTCACACTTGAGAATATTTGCATAAAGATTGGTGATATATCCGAGTAAACCTAACCCAAGTCAACCTGACTCAACCTAACCTAAGTTAACCCAACGTAACCTAATCTACGTTCGAATTTAATGTGATAACGTGATAATTCTTTTGAAATGAAACAATCTTGCTCATACTTGAGAATATTTGCACAAAGATTCGTGATGTCTGACCCAACCTAACCTAAGTTAACCTAACGTAACCTAATCTATGTCCAAATTTAATGTAATAATGTGATAATGATATTGAAAAAAAAAAATCATCTTCGTACTTGGAAATATTTGCATGAAGATTCCTAACCTAACCTAACCTTGAAATAACCTGATTCTCAACCTAATCTTAACCTTAATCTGACCTAACCTAATTGAACCTGCGTCAACCCAACCCAACCTCATCTGATCTGTAAGAGTTTAATTAGCGTTCGCATAAGTTTCTTGTTCCCGTTCCGACATGGCTTACAAATATCGTCCTATCTCCGAAATTATTGCTTCGGTTGGTAAAAAAAAAAAAAAAAATACAGCTCAAATTTTAGCTAGACTTTGTGGTAGTCTACAGAAAAAAAAGAATCAAAATCGGTTCGGTAATTCTGTAGTTATAAGCGAAAATGCGTCAGTAGGATTTTGAGTTTTGTGTATGTAGCGAAGAGATTAGTGAAAAATAAAAAATACGCGAATCAAGCTAAAAGTTTCTAACTCAAGCAAAAATCTAAACGTCGATTAACTGTCTCACAAATTACCTTAATAATGATTTTCTTTCAACGTTTATAACATAGTTACGTTAATTACCTTTCGAATTAAGCCAACCTCGTAATCTCGATATTATTTGTCACATGTTGGTGATTAATTTTCATTCCTCGATTATTCCCCCCATCGCTTCAAAACCAAACCTTGCTATCCGTAGCTGAAAACTTTCGTAGCCTCGATGAATTCGACATTGTTCGTGAAACGATTCCCGAAAAGTTGAAAGAAAGTCTTTTCTCTCCGTCTTCATATTTTCCGCTATTAAATTTCTTCAACAATTGCGATGCACCGTTTAAAAACGATCAACAACAGAATTTCCATCTCAATTAAAATCAATACAATCCACTGATACAATAAAATCAAAATCAATTTCTGCATACTGATCTTAGTAACTCAATCGCAATTAGGTAACGATCTTAAATAATAATTAAATAATAAATCGAATCAAGAAGAAAAAAAAGACGAATAATTGACGTACAAATTTTCAGGCAAAAAAAAAAAAAAAAAACAAAATTCGACCAAACCCCGAATTCTCGGTGATTTCATTTTCGCACCAGTAACATCAATGCAACAATCTTTTGACCTGATTTTTATTCTAAATTATTATTTTCGTCGTCCGACCGCAATTAATTTTCCTCCGATAATTAATTGCTTTCTCCAATCTCCGACGCCCCACGTTCATGATAATAACAATAATAATAACAAAAACAACAACAATACTAATAATAATAATAATTATTATACGGTATATATAAATATACATCGCAGATACACATATATACATATTATATATGTATAATATATACATATATATGTATATATAGTATATATACACACAATAATTTACCCGTAATTTATTATCACAATGTAATCGTGTTCTGGTCTATATATACATGTGTGTATATATGTTTCATGCATATACCTATGTATAATTTGTATATATAAACGCATATATGTGTGTATATATATTATTATATATATATATATGTATATATGTACGGACGTAGGGGGCGTGCTGCGTGGGATACATAGTACCGAAAGTAATAGTAGGCCACGACGAGTCCCCGGGCTCATTCAAATGCTGCCTTCAATTACCGTGCATTATTTCCAAATATACAATTGCAATATGCATACGTATGTGTGTGTGTGTGTGTGTGCGCGTATACAACAACGTTACACAACGATGGTAGAATTTGTTATTTTTATTTATTTTTTTTTTTTTCACTCATCCCAATTTTTCTCCCACGCACCGAAACTTTGTTACTCCCCGTATCGTTGGTGGACGAAAAAAAAAAAAAAATTAAAAAAATCGTCCATTATAAACATCGAAGATGCGGAATGAGAGATTGTGAAAACGGAACGAGATAAATGCGTAGGTACACACATACGTGTATATATTTTATTATATTATATATATATATATATATATTTATGTATATATTTATACAACGCGATGAGTATGAATGATATATAATAGCTACCGAAGGGAATAAAATAAATACAAGCTTACTCCCCCCATCTTATCAACGCGTGGTTGCATCATTTTACACATATACATACATATTATATATATATATATATGTATAATATGTATGTATTTGTATATTTAATGCAGAGGGATGCGAGCCAGCCTGCAAAACTGAATTGCGCCAAGTTGTTTCCGTTGAACAAATAAGCCCTCGGGTATATATGGACATGTAAACAAGTGTATGTATATATATATGATACATGATATATACGACATGTAAGGTTAGAAGTTTGACGCTGATTTGAATTTGAATGGATGATAAATTATTCAAATTAAACGATGAATAAACACAATAATTTCGAATTCCAAAGTTTATTTATACAAAAGTGAAGTTGATTTTTTTTTTAAACTTGTTTATTAATATTATTATTGTTTCGATCAAACTTCCCTTTTTCCTGAAATTTGAATTATTTGAAAAACTTTTTTCACACTCAAGCAAACCTGTCCGAACTACACCGATCGTATTTAGCGATAAATTTCTGACAAACAGGTGTCTGGATATATTTTTCGACTTCTCGTACATATATATATATATATATATATGTATGAAGAATTTTTAACTTACGAACAATTTATATCCAAGAAAATGAAAATTCAATTTTGTCCTTGTACCCGTATTACAGAGAAATTTTCTCAACGAGTCTTTTAGATTATAAAAGCAAAGGTAACGTAGTTCGAGGAATATTTTTAAAACAAAGTAAAATAATATTGAAACAGAAATATGCAACCGGTAAAATTTTGCAGAGAATTTTCCTGTCTGAATGTTCCGATAGCAATTTTTATTTTTTTTTCGTCTCTCTCTTTTCCACCTATTTCTCTCTCTCTCTCTCTCTCTCTCTGTCTCTATGCAAAGTATCAACATTCATCGTAGATTCGTGGTACACGAGGGAAAATGTTTTCATCAGTTTGTTTTTTACATTCACTGTTCCATCGTTCAATTTTTTTAAATTTTATTTCATTTTATTGGTTCAGAGTCAGGCAGAAAAATATTTGGCCAAAGGAAAGCTGGGGGGGGGGGGGGGGGGGAAGGGAGCCGAGTATATTTTCACCCTTGCACAACATGTGCAGCAAAGAATCGTCGGGTTAAAATTAGTAGACTCTTATATTAAAAAACTGTATCGGCTCTTTAACGGTAACTTTGAATCGTTCGAACATACTTCAATGCTTTTATCGATGATCTCAAGTCCTAAGGCAATTGTTTGCCACGTAATTTTACCCGAAAATCATTCAAATTCGACACAAATTTCACGTCAATCAACTAGAGCACGAAAAATAAGAAAACATCGCAAAATCCAATGGTTGTAAATATGATCGAGGAAAATTTTCACGAAACTTTACCCCAAAGAATAAAAATTTGCATAAATTTACCCTTCAAGAACCAAAATTTGTCTGAATTTCAAAACGATATCACAAAAATTTTGCCTATGTTTCGTTCGAAATAAGAAAATCATTGAGTCGCACGAATTATTTGTCAGAAAGACGGACAATTTTTTTCATACGTTTGCGCGTGTCAGATAAGTTTTACACGATTTTACGAGACAAGAAACAATATCAAACGGAATTCACACTATATAAGCAAAGTTCGTACAAAAACTACCGAAAACGAGCAAAAAAAAATTAAAAATTATACTCAAATTTGACCAAAGGTTGGATTTTTTTTGTTTTTTTTTTTTTTTTTGTATTTACGAAAAATTGCAAACACGAGTTGCAATTCAATTTATAACACGCGGCCACACGTGTATGTTATAAATTACATTGAAGACGAGTAAAATATTTCACAACGATAAGCAAAATTTGTTACACCATTTTCGTTTGCAAAATCAGTTCAAGTATTTTCACCACGAAGGACATAATACAATAATCTTGAATTGCGACGAGGTAAAAGATCATCGAAGTATATTAATCCTAGAACAGTAGCGAAGCGGTTGAAAAAAAAAAAAAAAACAAAAACACCTCACGCGAATTAAAATTTCCCGTCGCAAGAGAACACTGATTTTCTTACCACTTTTTTTATACTTACGCAAAAAGTTTATTGACCCTCGTGATTGTTCGTTAAAAAACGAAGAAATTCAGAGTCTATAGGATCATTGACGATATGATATACCCGAGATATCATATTTACAAGATCGAGGCATCTTTTTATCCCCCGTTACCGGAACAGGTAAAAAACACAAAAAAAAAGTATCGTTACCGTTATAGATTTAAAATCGCAGATATTCGTAGGTAAGAAATTGCCAATTCTTGGCTAACGAAAAAAAAAAAAAATAAATAAATTGGGGAGAGTGGGAATCAAAACTTGGAAGGTACGATATTTCGAATTGCCGGTACATCGAATTATCAAAAATGCGAAAATAAAATAACCCAAGATGAATTGTTCGAAATCTTGATATTTCAAAGTGTCAGCGATTCGTATTCATTCCGATCACTGAGAGTTTCGAATATCAGCCAAATTTCGAACAATTAATCTTTCGTTGTTTTATTTTTACATATTCGAAATTACGATACAACGGCTATTCGAAGTAATAATCCTGCCAAATTTTGACCCTCTTTCCCAAAATCGATGAAAAAAAAAAAAAAATCAGAAAAAACCAAAAGAAATCCCACCGCTGCCACCAAAACTCGAACTCACCGATAACGTAGCTGTAACCGTCCAAAGTGAGGACGCATTTTCTAGTTGCTGTTGCGAGGGGCGATCCGCCGATTGAATTAGGATGTTTTTGACATCTCCTCGAGGTCCTTTTTGCAATCGCAGCGTCAGAAGCTGCACGTGCAGGAGATCCTGGTGCACCACCGCCAGGATCGGAATGGCACTTTTGCACGGGATCTTTGCTCTGTCGAGACATGACGACCGTCACGTTTTTATAGTTACGAGGTCGTGTAACTCCGTGTGTGTAATTCTCCTCGGAGATGAGCGGTTGCCGGGGTGTTATTACAGCGTCAATTCGACGCTGATTATTATCCCGACTACGACGACGACGTCACGACGAAGTTCGAGAGCAAAGCTGTGACCGATCGACTTCTCAAAGTTTAAAAACCCGTCCCTCGACTCCCGATTTACAATTTTTTCCAGATCCTCGGAACCGGATCTGCAACTTCTTCCGCTCCCGTATGAGCGACCCATTTCCGGGGCAGCAGACGCCAACTTTGGCAGGATCCTCGGGTCGGGATGGTGGTGCGATTTTTCCGTACTCGACATTGTGCGCTCAACAAGATTTGTCGCGAATTTTTTATTCTAACGGCGGTAAGTCAAAAAGCAGAATTATTGAAACAACGAACTTGGGTGAAAGGATTAATTTTTTTTCGCATTTTAGACACTTGAATATTTTTCATTCGGCAGAGGGTGACGTTGATTGGAAAAATTATTGGAATACGCGGAAGAATTCGCGCGGTGTTGAAAATTAAGCGCAAGAGGCAGAATTGATGTTCGAAAAATTGAGATTTATAAAATTCAGAATTTTCGAGCAGCAAAATTTTATACCCAAGAAAGGTTACAAGCTTGAATCGGTTTTAAATTGAGGAAGTCCAAATTTTAGAAAGGATCGAATTAGTCATTTTCAAAATTCTGTAAAAACGATTGAAACTCGATGGAAAATTTAAAACATACAATCGTCAGAATACAGAAAATTCAAAAATCGCGATTGAAGATGAATTTTCAATACGGATATACAACTATTCTTTTTTTTTTTTTTTTCTAATTCACGACGATTCTACATTTTCACTCTTACACCATTTCTTCTACGTTATAACTTTCCAAACATTCGGTAGCGTATTTCACACTTTCTGATACTGAAATCTAATTCGGTTTCTATGTAATTTCAAATTCTCGAGTTGACGATTTTTCGAACTAGCATATTCTGGATCAAATAAAATTCCCGCGTCGATATAATTTCTCGTTTTCTAACGTAAATGGAGTGAAACAAAGTGTATAAAAAATAAAAAGAAAAAAAAAAAGAAAAAATTCAACTCAACGATAAATCGTAAAATAGAAAATTCTCGCCAAATCTGTCGTAATAAAGTGCGATTAATTTATTTCCTCATCTCAATTAAACGAACTAATGATACGTGTATAATAATTCAGCAGTTTGACTCCCACCTCACGCCCGATTTTTAAATCACTCGACGTTGGTTATAAAAAGCTCGATCATCGCGTGCATACGTAATACAGTTTCACTTTTTCCGGCACATATAATTGTCACACTGATCGTAAGGGATGAAAGAAATCGAACATGCGTCAGTCGCAGGCAAACGGATACCGGCGTCTGAAAAGCTCGCGAGCTTTTTTTTATAAAAAAAAATTCGTTGATATAACGACCTGCAGGTCTCTGGGGGGGGGTATTCGTATAACGGGCTGAGAATCAAGATAGACTTCGCTTCACTTTCTCTGGATAAATAAATTGTAGAGGGACGTTATAGTAAAGTATAAACATATCGATAAAAACAGGCATATTATTACCACCGTCACGTGATACATCTGCAATTGATCTTGTCAAAATCTCGTATCATTCCTCAATTTTCTAGCGATGGTAATTATTTATTGTTTGCTTGTGTGTGTGTGTGTATATATATATATATATATATATATATCTCATTCGGAAAGGGTGAAACCCTCCAAATTTCGAGTGATCTCTTCCCCCGACAATATTTTATATCAAGGGACGGTTTATTCGTAGGACAAACTTCACGTTTTCACCACAATTAGAGAACAAGCGTTGCCAGCAACAAGCACAGGAATCTCATATCACGTGTCGTTCACCTCTCACTTAGAATATCACGCGACGCACAATTAACTCATCGCGAAAAAAAAAAAAAGCACAAAGGACTCTTCTATTTTACGTCACAGGTCCGAAGCTTTCCACGCATCGTCGTTGTAATCTATCGTCATCGATTCGTCCAAATCTAAGGGGAAGGATGCGGATAAAAAAAAAAAAAACAAAAAAAAAAGAAACAAAAAAAAGTCAATTTTTTTTCTCCCCACTTCCCGATTTTCGCGAAACGGTGTTTTTTTTTCCCTTTTTTCTCCGGAAAAAGGGGCGAAAAACGGATTGTTCGGAATTCTCGAGGGTTGAGAAGCAACACGTTAAGCCCTTTCGACTGGGCGTCGACGCACGCGTTTCGTGTTGTTATCCGTGCAACGGATGCGGCACGACTGGTGAGCCTCTGACCGAGTGTTTGGTGCTTGGCTCCTCGAATCCCGCAACGCGACCGCGCTCTGAAGAGAAACTGCAACCCTTCCAGCTTCCTTGCTGCGGTTTTATTCTTCCTTCCTCTCTCGGCGGCGTTTCATCCCCTTTTTTTTTTTTTTTTTATCCCGGTACGTGCGCAAAATGTTTAACCTCGAAATACAAAAATCTCGATTCCTCGATTATACGTCGTGGCAAAATTTTGATTTTAACAAATAACCGACCGTCCCGAGCCTCGATTGAAATCGTAAAATTCACATTAACCGCAAAACAAGCTGCTCGTACATTGTTTCTTGTTCATTTGTTGGACTATTGGTTCAGCGTTGATGATATTTTCTGAAATTTAGATGCTCTGTACACATTCGTTACACGTTTTGTTGAGTTAGGATGCCTTGCCGACGTTGTTTTGTGTCCCCATATCGCGTGGATTGTCCTCCCGAGTCTGTATTATATGCATGTATTTATGTCTATGTGTGTGTGTGTGTGTATATGTATATATATATATATATATATATGTGTATGTAAGGTAGGCCTATTATAATAGTTTCTGCAAATTCATGTCACGTGAAAGTTATACAGTGAACATATATATATATATATATATTGCGAGTAATAAATCAAAATTTGATCTACGATATTTCGGGGTAAACTTTTTCGTGTTGATGTCATTTGTAAAAAATTTTATTTCGCGTTTTTTTTTTTTTTTTTCTTTCATCTCGTATCAATGCATAATCTTATACTTTATTCAATTAGCAATTGTATTAAAGTCGCAAATTTTTAATACGACGACGATTGTTACATCGTTACGATTACCGTTATTATTATTCTTTCTCGATTGGTAAAGTGTAGAAATAAAAAAAAAAAAAAAGGTTTTTCGCTACAACCCGTTAACGAATAATCCGACAAATCAATAAAAGGATATGAGAGATAGGAGTAAAATTTTTAGCAGCGTAATACGAATAAAGGTTAAGAATTTATACTGTATTAATTTTATTCTGTTAAAACATTGAAATGTTGAAAACAATGATGACGATATTGATAATAATTATTTCCAGCATACAATCGATCAGTTTTCCTTACGAGAAGATTCGCTCAGACTGTTTTCATTTCCTCTTTGCGAAGCGGACTGGATAGAAAAAAAAAAAAGTAACGATAATAAAAGATCGCGAAGATCCATTGACGCAGATGACGAACGTACAAAGATTCCGCGAGGAAAAATAAATGAATAGATCGCATTGCGTAAGTCCTAAAATGTAGTTGTAGTGTCGTCGCATTGCACGTGGTATCCAAATGAGAAATTTAATTGTACTCAGGGTATTGAGTTGAATGAATAAGTATATTCTATTATCATTCCACATGCTTGTAATGTAAGGATCCAAAGATAATTGACATTGTTTTTTAACCCAGTCACGATTTAACGAATATCTGCGTTTTTCCTTTCGAAATTTTTTTTTTTTTCCTCCTCAACGGGTCGATAAAAAGTTAAAATCAAATCTCGAATAAAGACGACAAATTTTGTCGCATAAATTTCTTTCCCTTGTCGTAAAATTTCGATCTGAAAAAAAAAAAAAAAAAACAAGATATCGCTGTAATCAATGACGTTTCGCTTGGCGAAGAGAGGAGAGCAAAAAAAAAATAAATAAAAGTAAACCATTTCGAAATCGGTGTCAATTATAACGCAAGTGAAACAAGTGTATCAATTAAAAGGTAAAGAATTCATTGATACAGAAATTGTACGACAGATCGAAATAAAAAATTTCGAAAGTATAATTACGCCCGAAGTGCAGTGATATATATTTATTAATCAGCCCACGTAATGAAATCATCAAAGGTCCGACACCATATATACGCGATTTGGCAATGAGCAAAATGCCCCGAATCCACGCTTAATAAACCTGTATATATTAATACGCTTGGTACCTTATTTCGAGAGATACGTTCATAAAACGTATGCACGTATATATATATATATATATATACATATATGCACATGTAATAAAGTATTATATTATAATCACCTTGTATAATAAACCGCGTCCCGTTTTCGAGTTTCTCGTTTATGGTCAAATACGTGACGTAAAGGCTTCTGATCGATAATTGCGTTCCGCGATGCAGTAATACGGGCGCATACATAATATTTACATACATACATACATACATACATACATACCTATAATATACCTCGTGTGAAATAATTATTGATTTGATACATGAGAAAATAAATCGTTCTGTGTACATAGGTAATACTATATTATATATATATATGTATCTACATTAAGAGAAATTTTTAGTTCAGGTTACGGCTCAGTCCTTAACGATACATGTTTAACTCAATTTTTTCTAATTACTAAAACGAATGAAATTCTTCTCAGTGTACAAATTACATGTTTTAAATACATATTCCAAACACGAAGCGTGCACAATTATTGCATCGATGTAAATAAATATCCGCACACATACGTGATTTGACGAAAAAAAAAAAAAATTAAAAATAAAATAACAAATAAATAAAAGAAATTCGATCGTTTTACCGTCTGCCTGCGCAGGCAATTAGCTCGGTTTCTTTTCACCCGACGAATCTCTCTCTCTCTCTCTCTCTCTCTCTCTCCTCTCCTCTCCTCTCACCGTCTCACCTGGTTTATTTCGCCGCTCTCTAATTCGACCAATAGCAGCTCTCCTAGGGACGATGGTTACACATCGCAGCTGGCCAAGGTAGAAACTGAGCCCACGTTTATACTCTATATACGTATATATGTACATATGTGGATGCGCGTGTGTGTACACATTGTAAAGGTAACGAAACACAGCCGCGAAATTCGAAACGCGTAAAAGCCCGAGGCTCGTCGATGCCTTCGCTGTAGTGAAATTGTAAAACAAGGTATGCGAATATATGCGCTACGATACCGCGAATTGCTTGGATTCTAGTACGGAGTTATCGAACACCTGTTACAATGAGTATCGTTATTTTAATTTTATGTAGAAAACTTTTTTCACGGGTCTCGGAAATGAATTTCTTGTTTTTTTTTTTTTTTTTTCTAATTCTTCTCTCGTCACGTTTTCATACCAAAATCTACGAGGGTTAAATTTACGATCTTACAGATTTGGCAAATTTGCCTAATTCGAATTTCAAATTCGTCGTAATTTTGGATAACTAAATATATGCGAACGTATCCGTCAGATATCACGAGGGGAAAAAAAAAAAAAAAAGAAAAACTGCTCGAAGCGTTTTCCCAACGATCCATACATCCCGAGAACTAAATTTTTTTTAAAAAGTTGAAACAAAATTGGAAATACGTGTGTAACTAAAGAGTAAGTCGAACCGCAATTTCAAAGTCAGCAACTTTTTGCAAATATCTCAACGACGTTTTGAAAGAACATCGTTTCATTTCAACAATCATTTGCAAGGAAAGTTTGAATTCCCAAAAAAAAAAAAAAAAAAAAACCATCAATCTATTACGTAACTCGTTATTCGTTAAGCTTTTTTTTTTTTTTTTCCTTCAAGTAGAAAAACGAAACTTGTTGCACAGATATATCAAATTCACTGCAAGTGTATAATGTTTTTATTCCCGTAACATTTGTTGGAAAGAACGAGAGAAGAGAAAAAAAAAAATATTTTTTACATTATTTTATTAAATAATAATAATAATTATTATTATTACTATTATTATTATATGAGTGTATGTGTAAGGAAAACAGGCGATTCTACTTGTTGCGTCAACGAAAATTTGGCTCGTTAGGGAATTGTGAGATATTCAAACTGTCGCGACTCACAAAAGGGGCGCAAGGTAAATTCATTAGTATCAACCATTATACGTATTATAAACGAAGCCTTTCCCCCGAAACTGGAAATAAGATGAAAAGGGGAGAGGATAATAAAAACGTCGGGCGGATTCTAGAGATACGAAAGTTCGTTCGCGTGTTACAAGTGTCCCGTTAAAAAAAAAAAAAAAAAAAAAAAAAAAGAGAACAAGAAAGAAAAGAGAGATATAAGCGTAAAAAATTTTAATAAACTAAATGTGAAAGTACCTCGCATCTTGAATTTTTAATTACGCCATGCTGTAGAATATTTTTCATACCGTTTGCGACGGTTTTCCGAATTACGTAAGTAGTTTTTCGACACCTTTGATACAAATGTTGTGTATTCATAACGCAGGTCAACAGAAAAGAAGAAAAAATTGTTCAACTGAGTTTACATTTAAATGAATCAATTTTACACATCGAATAATAACCAAAAATCTTCAATTATTACTTACAGAGTTTGCTTTTATTTTTTTACGTTGTTAATTAATAAACAACACCGGTCGAGTTTGTTTTTGTAGAAACCGAAACGATATTTTGGCTAAGTAGAAAAAAAAAGAAAAAAAAAATCACCCATTTTCTCAAAACATTCATTGTAAATACAAATTAAACAAACTTTACGCCTCGTACTTGAATCACTTTGATTAAAAAATTTCAATGAAAAACTGAAGTTTGTTGAATCGTAATTTACAATAAATAAATAAAAAAAAAAAAATACGTAATTTTTCCTAAAGTCTGAAAGATCGTTCTGGTCTCTACAAAAGCGAACCTTATCTATTAAAACTGTTTTTTTTTTTTCTTTCACGAGTTTCGTCGAAGAAATCTAAATTTAACATCTAGAACTCAGACTGAAAATTAGTTTTCATAAATTCTAGGGCATCGATTCCGTCGACGCGATATTTATCTAACACCGTTATCGTTGTTTTTTTTCTTTTTTTCTCTTTCTCTTTCCTTTCTTTATTTCTTCCACCACCTTTCACCTCCTTTTCTACAGTAAAGTGGCAACAGCTGCACCGATTCCCAATGCCGGATATTTTTTTGCCGGTAAACTGAGTTGAACGTTTACACACCTTGTTCACTTCAACATTATAGCAATAAGAGAATAATGTTAATAATAACGACGATCTGTTAGCGGAAACGTTAATTTAACGATCGTAAACTTTTGCTCCTTTACATCTGCATCTCGGCCCTCTTGTTAATTACGCAAGAAAATTATTACGCTTATCGTTATCTCGAATTTTCCCTCGCTTATCCTTCTCCGTCAAAATCCCTTCGCCTTATTTCAAGAAACTTTTAAGACTAATTATTACCGTCAACTTCAATTTTGCGGGAAGATGTTTTCGGAAAAATATATCCGCGTACTTCAAGACTGCTTCAGGTTCCCCGGTGTATAAATAATTTCTACGTCAAAGTAGAATAAATTATAATTCTTCCAAGGTTGCGGGAAATGTTGAAAAATCGTTGAAGAATTTTTCAAAAGTTTGAAATGTTACAAAAATAAAATAAAAAATAAATAAAAAATTATCAAAGCTTATAATTTTCCTCGTCATTTAATTCGATAGTCAAACTTCTTCCCATTTTCAGAGTGAATAATCAATTGACATATATTTTGAGAAATCGAAGGTCTGATTAGAAAATCTATAATTACTTTTCTCATACCTGTAGAAATTTACTTCGAAAATACTTAAAATTCGTTTCCGATAACGAATTATTATTGACGATCCAATATTCGCAAGATTGAATAACGAAATTTCGCTGATGATCGGACATTCGAAAAGTCGGCAATTTCATTAATTTCTTCTCTACCGACAAAATGAAAAGTTTAAAACGAACAATGGAACTTTTCTAAAACTAGTTTTCTCCTATAATGCTATCTTTTGCTCTCTCTCTCTCTCTCTCTCTCTTCAATTTCTACTTACAAACAAAAGTTCTAAATGATCGAATGAATTTCAGTCGGATACAGCATGAGGTAAATGATTATTCAAATTATTGGCCGTTTCCTAGTGTATTGTGAAAATAGTAGATGGAAGAAAGCTCGTTCGAAGCACCGATTGTACATTACAAGGAAGCGCGTGACTTAACAAATCGATACATAGGGTATTCCGTGCCATGTAAAAATTTCGAATTTGGCCAAATTTTCATCCCAATTGAGAGTTTTATTTTTTTAATTTTTAAATATACTATAATTATTATTAACAAGAAAGAAAAACTGTTTTCAAAGCAAATAACGATTCATTTGTATCTTAAAATCTTGAAATATTTTGCTCAAAAATGGTATTTAAGGTTATAGTTAAAAGGGAAGAAAAAATACAAAAAAAAAAAAAAAAAACAAATAAAAACCACTCGAATTTGACGCGGAATGACCCTTGCATGTATAAACGCTTCTGCGGACGATAAATATACACACCGGAGACTTTTCTGGTTTTGGGTGTCTGTCGTAAATGAACCGTGAAAACAATGAGAAACTTTTATCGGAGTATAACGTTATACCAACGGAGGGTTAAAGGGTGCGGAAAGGATGATCGAAAGGAGCCGGCGTTGGAAAAAGAAGCGTGAGTAAAGAAGAGAAAAAGGAGAGAAAGAAAAAATACGGTTGGCGGAAAAGGGGAAGTAAAACAAGAATATCTACGAGAAGAATCAGACGCTTTATTTCAAACCCTTCGTTCGCATATTTTTCGAATCAATATTTTGGCAGGAATTTTGTATCTCGAGGATTTTTGGGCTCGCTGATAGCGAATCTCGAGTCGGAATTTGTTCATTTCAACATCCAAGATGGCGGTTTCGATACGGCGGATGTGTAATCGAAAAAAAATTATCAAAATTCAAACGGTCAAGAGGAAGAAAATTAATGTTTGATTTGAAAAAAGGAAATTGAAAGATCTTTTAAAAGATTCCTTTTAACTCCTTTCACCAAACTAGGTAGATTTCTGCCTTTTTCACTCACTTTCCACGAGCCCCCTGGGCTTTTCCACAACGATACAGGGCTTCGGGTATATGTGTAGATATACATAACACGCCCCACGCGTGAAACGTTCAAATATTTACACAGAATTTAAAATAGCGGTAGGCTTTGATGTCGATCAACGTTGTTAAGAGCTCTGCCTGTGCTTCTGTCATGGCACAAAGCTCCCTTCGTTCATTTTTGTTTTCTCACTCGGTGTATCGATCTGTCATAGGTATATATATGTATATTCTAACATCATTTCATTTTTTACACTTTCATCATTTCGTAAGGAAAATTGTCAATTTATATTTTATTTTTCCTCCAATTTTTTGAAACAGTCGAAAATCATCTGACGTAGGATTTCAATATCATCATTATAATTATCAACAAAATTCGGTATTTTTAAGTAAGCTCGCAAGCAGAAAAAAAAAAAAACTTTCTCCGCAAACGACTGCCGGGCAGAAGAAATTTTCCCAACAAATAGAGAAAGGAATCCCAAAAATTTCACAGTAATGAAAACTACCTTATTACCATTTTTAAAAATACCTAACCGTGTAAAATTAACAATCAATGTGACAAAATTTTTTCCCTCAACTGATTCCTCAATTTTTAAACCACGATTGATGTAACGTTTAATTTACGTACAGAATTTTTGGCATCGTCGTTGTAAGATAAATGATTACCGGCGAAAAATAAAATAAGAAAAAGAAACACAACCGCGAAAGGAAAGCAAGAGTCAAGAAGAGACAAGTAAAAAAAAAAATTAAGATGAAGGAAAAAAAAAAAAAAAAAAACGAGAGAAACTAACGAAGTTTGTTCCGCTGAAGAGACAACGTTGATCGATGCCCCGTTATGTATTATACGTAAGCTTATGTAACACATAGAAAATAGATGTACATTATACGGGGGAGAATATGTATTAGCGGTTTCCACTCCGCAGTGTCTCCCGTTATTATTCAGGAAACGCCAGGGTGTTTTCTCCTGTAGGAAGAGAGGGAAGGTCCCGTTCACCTCGGTCCCTGCATAGCGAGATGGGATTACACGCTTTGAACATCGCTGAACACGTGCGAGAGTTAGAAATTAATTACAAGCTAATCCCGATCACGGCACGGCTCGTCGTCTGTTATATTTTTCGGATTTTTTAAAATTATTTTTTATTATTTTTTGTTTTACACACGTACCTAACAAAAAAGCGAAAAGAAGCGTGAGAACTAATTTCAAGAATCAGGCGTTCGATTAACCCTTTGAAAGATTTGTAAAATAAAGTTTCACTCGTAGTTTTTTTCTCTCTCTCTCTCTGTCTCTCTCTCTCTCTCTTTTCTTCTCTCTGTATGTTATTTACGACTGCCCTTTTGTTCGAGTAAATGTTTTTTATACGAAAAAGTATAGCTTCGAGTGGTCCAGAAAAAAAAAGTAGACGGTTGCGATTTTCGTTCTCATTTTCTAATTTTATTGGCTATCCTGAAATTGATTTTTTTTTTTTTTTTTCCATCTCCCGGTGATAATAAAAATTATTTACGTTTCGCAGAATATTCTCACATGTCTTGCAATTTTCTAAACTTCTCGCAAAATGGCAATATGAAAGAACTAAGCTTACGGTATTTTCCGACGAATTAAAAAAAAAAAAAAAAAATCTAGGGAAAACAAAATTTACAACGACTTGAAACAAAGTACAAACTGAAATTCGAGCGTTGAGTTAAATTTTGTGTTGCATTCAAACTCCTTGTAACGATTTCTGTTCGAATTAACAAATGTCAAAAACCGGTGAAAATGCTTCGATTAAAGTTCGCAACAAAAACCCAGTCGTTCCGCAAAATTATTACAATCGGATTTAAACAAACAAAACGAAAAACAAAAAATTCACAGGCAAATGAAGGGTACACGTTTTTTCTTTTACATGTATCATTCACGGAGATTGAACCGAAACAAAAATCTTATCAGGCTAATCTGTTTTTCATTTCACGCTGTAGAAATCTCGTACTGTTTTTTTATTATTATTATTATATATATATATTTTTTTTTGTTCCAACGATCGGTCCGTATAAAAAAAATTTTAATTTCAATACACGCGTAACAGAAACAATGATACTCTACGGCAAAAATTATACCGAAGAAGTGAAATGTAATTTCTTTGAAGGTTTCGATCCCCCGAACACGTAGATTATTAACTATTTTCACTCCCAATCTTTCCTAGCCATCATTTTACACCGATACGTACGAATGTTATATTCGTGTTGACTTAATTCATCGTGTCTAAACTTTATGCGAAAAAAAGTTGCGTGCATACTGAATTGGATACAAAAAAACCTGACGTGTTGTTTCTGATCTTTTTATCTTCACCTAATTCGGACAAGAGTAGGAGAGAGAAGAAAGAAAAAAAAATTAAATTATCAACAATCGCAACAAAAGAAGGCAAGCAACAACGGGTAGAAAACATGACTTGAGAAAAAAAATAAAAGTTTTTCCAAACAGCCTGACGTGACGATAACCTCGTTAAAAAAAAAAAAAAAAAAATAGTGCTTCGCGTCACGATTAGATTGCGAAATTTTGTATGCCTACACGAGGATCTCGTTAGGGCGAGTACGTTGATCCACGTATGATGATAAAATATTCAGGGTGAGAGTAAAAGAGCCGGACGAAAGGAGAAAGACGAGAAGATAAAGTGAAAAGAAAAAAAGAAAATAAATCCGTGAATGTGAAAATAAAAATGAAATTAAAAAATGCGAGGAAAGGACGCCCGAAATTAAAATTAATTATTAAACAATCAAGCGCGAACGAAAAATTCGTCAAAGATGCGCGCTTGATATAATAACGTAAACTCGGGACATACAATTATCTCACGCAATGTATCTGTTGAATCATAAATTGTTTGATAAGGAGAGGATTACAAAAAAAAAATTTTTTTTTTTTTTCTCAAATGTCACGTTACCCTTTCTAACAACCAACACGCGACATTGTTACATACTCTCGCTAAATTTATTTAACTTGTAATTGAAATGATTTTTCTTTCAGGTTCGTAAAAAAAAAAAATTATCATTCTAGTGAATGATTGTACAGCTAACAAGCTTTCTTCCTTCTTCCGTGTCTTTTGATCTCGTTTTTTTTTTTTTTTTTTCAAGTGGTGGAAAAGAAAAGCTGAACGAGAAAAAAACAACTCGCACAATTTATTTTCGAATTTCCTCCGAGGATTTAAAGTGTAGCAAATAGAAGTTTTTGACAAATATTAACTCGGCACTTTGCGCGCAAACTGTGAAACTTTTCAGAATATATATATATATATATATATTTGTGTGTATATATATATATATGTATGTATGTACAAAAGTTTCTCCAGCTTTGTTTAATCAGAGGTGACAAAAGCTTGCAAGATTTATTTACTTGTAACACGTTTGCGTAGAGTTAAAGAAAACTCCATTTCACAGACGTGAAGTTATCTGCGGGCTGGTAAAATTATTCTAAAATTCCGTTTAATCAAACGTTTATTATTGGGTATTCACGATCTGCTGCAATTGAAGGGGAAAAAATGCTTCCGAATTAATTAACCATCAGGATTATCTCTCTCGCGGTTGTACGATCAATATAAATGAAATTCATGGCAAACGAAATTTGATTCATGTTCTTCAACGATATTCTGTTTTGAAAAATCCATAATTTTATCACGATTCAAAGTCTTTCGATTTATTTGACCCGTTTAAAAAAAAACTTTATTCACGATCAGCCAAATTGCGATTAACGGTTTCGATGCATTGATATCATCGACGTCGATAAATAAACTTTTCGAAAAAATTCCTCGGCATTTTTCATCCCAAATTATTTATTCTACAAAAGTTATTTGTATTTACTTCAAGACCAATTTTTCCCAATGATAATATCGGCTGCTTTTCCTTTCACAATGTGCGATTCCCTGGGGCGAAAAAAAGTTGGCGTCTACTTATTTTAAATTCAATTATTTCCAATCTTTTTATTTTCTTCTCCTCGCTCGTTTCGTCGGACATTTTTCCATGCACGCCAGATTCGCTTCGATATAATTTTTTCTCTACAAAAAGTACGGCAAGATTTTACGTTTCAAATAATTTTGCATATTGTTTGAAAATAACCCGAAGATTTTGACATTGTTGAAAATGAAACGCAATCAGTTGATTCCGTTTCGGAAATAATTACGCACGCGTTGTACGCTGAGAAAAATTTCAATTGTTCCAGTAGCTAGAAAAATTCAGTAAAACAGGTATCGTTAAAAAAAACTATTTGAATATTGTTGGAATTACGGCTATAAAACTAATTTTCATTTTCTACCTAGAACTGTATTCTTCGATTGTGATAAAAAATGAAAATAGTTAAGGACTGAGCCGTAACCTAAACTAAAAATTTCACTCAATGTAAAGAAGATCATCCATTTTTTTCTCTTTCAAAATCGATTACAGAGTTAATAAACCTGATTCGGAGATGTGATTAAAACGAACAGCGCACAGCTACGTCAGTTAAATAATTGCTTTTCTACCCCTGAACAGAAATCTGACTCGAGTAGCTCACTTTTTCGCAATACTGGCTTACAGACTGGACTAGAGATTGACGTTTCTAATTATTGGAGCCATCGATTTCGATAATGCGGCGTCACCGCTATCAACACTGTATACCCATAAAGGTAACCGGATCCGTAATAATGGAAAGGCTTTCCTAAAAGGGTTTCAAACCGTTTATTTACCGCTGGAAAGCAAATTAGACTTTTCCCCTTCAACCCTCAATTACGAATACATAAATGTAAATATGTACCTTTGAACACGTATAATCGATCGTATTCGTCAACTCTCCAACACTGGAAATTTACGATATTTTTTCAGATCTCTTTGCCTGTTATGTTTTTATTATTTTTGATATTTCAAGCACGTGGCAAAACAAGAATATTCGATTATCGAGTGACGAAAAATTTCACCTTTAAATTTTACGAAAACAAGTCGTTAAAAATGTTTAAAAATTTCATCTTTCGTTACAAAATCGCTCGGAGTGACGGAAATTGATTCAATTTCGTTCGAGACGTTTACGCACCTCATTATTATTATTATTATTATTTTTATAAATCACTAAATCTTGGAATTAAACAATTAGCAACGGTGTGAGAGAAAATAAAAATACGACAAAATGAATGCATCATATTTCGCTGAATTCGAATTCTAGTATCTGTTGATTTTATTGAAAGATTGATTTTGACTTTGGAATTTTTCAAGCAATTCAAAAATTCCGCGTTTGGAATTCACTTTCTGCCAATTGATTTCCAGTTTAATCTCAGCCGCGGATGATACGAAATTTTAATTTTCAAAATTGGGAAAAACGGTTTTTCCCACCGTTGATAAAACTCCGATATGTCCCCGCGAGGTTTCGAGGTTGGAAAATCAACGAGGGGTAGTCTTCTACCTTTATCAACGCTGGGAAAAATACCAACGGCGTTCGATCGCCGGCCGTATTCCCGTTGCTTGAAACAGAATTTCCTCTTGCCAACAGCCGATTCTGACGGAATAATACAGAGACCTGCCTTACGATTAAGTTCGACAAGTTCTCGGTTCGTGAAAATCGAAATTTCCGACCAATTTAACGACGCTTGTCTGCGATTGATTGAACAGGGAATAAAAACACGAGGAATATAATCGGCGATGGTCGGAAATAATGGCAAAAACAAATCAGGGATTTGTTAATTCACAATTTTCGAATTCATCGGATTCGAACTGAAATCGATAAAGAAACGTGTAAAATAAACCAAAACAAGAGAATATTTTTCCATCATTTTTAGACTTGACCCCAAGAAGTTTCCTCTGCTACTTCAATTTGCGAATATCCATCGTATATTATACAGGCGAAAGAATCTCGCTTCGATTTCGCAACACCGTATTGGAAACTAAAGTGAAATCACAACTGAACTCTCGAGGAAACTTCCCTTAGAATGCAGATTCTTCGAATTCAATATACAACTTGGACAAAGTTTTCATCTCAGAATCACGAGCATGTAAACACACGTGTATATATATATATATATATATATATATATATATATATATGAATATAAAGTTTGCGAAAAACTTGAAAGTGGAATCTGAAACTCGATACGACACAATAAAATGAACCCGTAAAATTTCGAAAGTTGGAGAAAAAAAGAAATAATAATTTAACACTAGGCAGAAATTTTTTTAATCCATGATCATAAAGCCGCTTTAATCATTGAAGAAACCATTGAAAGTTTCGATGCAGGACAAGATTGTATCCAAATGAGAAAAGTAAATCTCAATCCAAGTTTTTCGAACGAAAAAAAATAAGAATTTTTTTTCAAATCGATAAGATTTTGTTTTTTATTTTCAGACAACCCTTCGCCGAGATATTTTATTTTGTATTTTATTGTATCAATAATTAGTCACCTCTGTGAAAAAAAAAAAGAAAAAAAAAATTATTCTCAAAAAGTTACCAATAGTAAAAATTTTCAGGTAAATGAAACAATCATTCGCATCGAACCTGGTCAAAGTTATATCAAGTGATATCGAAAATGACAATTGTGATCGAATCATTGAGAGCGATTTTCTTGTCGCATTGTAAAATAGAAAATGAATCGATCCGAGCTGTTTTTGCAAATGAAAATTTAGCACACCTGGGATTCCGAGTCGAACGTAGATTTGTAAGGGTTCATAATTCTGTGCGAGGATCGATACTAGTTTCGTATCGATTGAACATGGGGTTGCAGTCGTCTCCTTGGGTTTGGTTGGCAAGTGGCCAATGTCGACTCGTCGTAATATATAGGATAGCGTGATAGAACCAATGCGAACTAACCAACTGACGTTTTATAATGCTAACAGGAAACATCAGTTATCTATGCAGACAACCTTCACGTCCGGAGGCAATAATAACGATCATTACGATCATGATGACGATAATAAACTGTCCGATTCGAATCTCGAATAAGATTTATTGGTCATTGTTAAAGAAATTTTAAGGAATCAGGAAGCGATTAAATCGAAAAACAAGAATTTATGTATGAGCGGGTAAAAATTTTTTGCAGCCATGTACGATTCCAAAATCAGAGAACAAAGATCGAATTTTGTGTTTGACAGAGTTGAATTTTATTCAAAGAATCTCAGCCTCAATGCGGAGAAATATAATTTTGAATCGCAAATTTGGGAGGCAAAACATTCGTTGTTAATAAATTTCGATTCGAAATCTGATATTTTTCTTTTGGAAACGAGTCGAAGTTTTCGGTTCAACGTTGCTGTATTTTCTAATCAAACTAAAATTCGTTGATCATAACTAGCTGTAATTATAAAAAAACATTTTTTTTATTAACTCACGAATTGATGATGAAAAGAATTCGCCGTAGGCGATTTTTAAGGTATATTCATTTGCAAGTGCGACAATCTAAAATTAATGAAAATGTTACGAATAGCATGTTTTTGGAAGTAAAACAATCACGGAAGATTTGTATTTACGCAATAAATTCCAGAAGTCTCTTGTGTGCAAAGTTTCGTCTCATAACTTTATCGGAATGATTTGAAATGAATTCAGGAATTGTCCGTGAATCGGTATGTAAATCAGATGCATAGAAATATGCCCCGAAGAATGCTAAAACAAAAAATTCGCAAAGAATTTTTATGTCGAGAAGTAGGGGAAGAAAAAAAAAAAAAAAAAAAAAAAAAAACAATCAATGAACATGTTGCAGAAAATTTTGCAATAAAATATCTCTTGTAATTTCCGCACGGAACGTTGGAAAAATAGTTAAGACGACGACGAAGCCTAGAGAGAGAAAATGATACGATGAGATGAGAGAGCGGTTGCGGTTGAGAGTAGTTTGCGTTAGCATCGAATTAGGAATTTTGAAGCAAATTCGCGAGGCGAATTTGCATATTCAAATGAAAGTTAGCAAGGTGTGTGTGTGTGTGTGTTTGTGTTTGTATCGCGCCTCGGTCTAAACTGCGCTTATTGTTAGACGCGCGTCGAGATGTCCGGATCGCATTTATGCAAAGTCCCGCTCGTTATCATTTTGCGAATTCACTCTGTTTGCGTAAAATTTGAATCTCCATTTCTTGCTGTTGCTCGTCCCGAAGACTAGAAGAAAGAATTAGGAGAACAAAATTTAACAAAAAAAAAAACGAAAAAAAACAACCAAAGACAAAAATAAATTATCACCGAAGAGACTCGACGCAGTTTTCAACTGAAAACTCAATCAAGTTTAATTTGATTGGATTACCATTTACTTTGTCGTTATTATTATTATTATTTTGGTTCCGTGGACGTTGAGAGAATATTTTCGTCAAACTTTTGTCGTAAAACCCTGACGATCGAATTTTAATAGGATATAATCCCAAAGAATTTGCAAACCTTGCAAAAAAATTTTATCACCCTCTCAATAATCAATCTTCATCTAGATTGTGAAACCGAGATTCGATTTAATCGATGATCGGAACGTCGGACGTCAAAGTGATTCGGAATTAATTCCGTCGGATTAAAACAGCGCAAAGAAACTCCGCGTGCCTGAAATCTTCGAAGTCAATGGAAGCAGAAAATTTGAGTTGGAATATCAGAGAATGAAAGTTGGTAAGAAGGAAGACGAACGTTTCAAAAATGCCCGATAAATGAATCTGAGAAAATTCTAATAGTACAAGCTAAGATATCAACGATTTGAAAATAAGCTTTACGTGATTCGAACGTTGAAAATTAGTAGACTCTTGTATTTCTTGATACGATTGTATTGTTTTGCGAGATCATTTTACTTGACGGTGAGATCTCCAAAGATTGGCAATAAAAGAATTTCAAAAATAAATATGGCAATTAGCAGAGCTCAACCCTTTCAGTCACACATTTTTTCAACTCCATATTTTGGCCGCAATTTTGTCAATCATGGGTTTTTGGGATCGCTGATCACGAATCTGAAGTCAGCATTTGGTAGCATCTAAATCCAAGATGGCGCATCCAAGATGGCGGACGAAAAATCGTAAAAACTATCAAAATTCGATGATTCTGGCCGAAACTTGTAACTCGGGGGTTTTGGGGATCGCGGTTCATGAATTTGGAGTCAGAATTTAATGATTTTTACATCCAACATGGCGGCTCCAATACGGAGGATACGAAATCGTTGAAACTATAAAAATTCAACGATTATGGCCGACATTTGTTGCTCGAGGGTTTTTGAGGCTGCTGATCATGAATGTGAAATCAGAATTTCGCACTCAGACTATAAAATGGAATTTTTTTGAGGTGGGACGCTGAGCATTCCACTGCGACTGAAAAGGGTTAAGGATATCGAAGTTTCTAAGAATAAAACCTCTCTTCAAGTTTCCGTTATTCGAATTCGAAAGTTGTTTAATTCGCATAGGCTGTAATTGGTTCGAATAACATTGGCGGTGGTGTTTTAAACGCTTTCATCCCTTTCGCAACTCTTGATGCTCGGCCAGGAATGCTCCTCGAGAATCGAATGGCGTCGGCGCGCAGACAGGCAGCGCAAATTGGCTTGTTACTCGAGACTTCCATACACTACACAGCTCTGCGACTATGCGTGTATAGTAAGCAAAAGCAAGCGGCGTGGATACGTACACAAGCCTATGCAAACAGCTCGAGCAATATTGGCGCTTCGAGTTTCGGTTGGCAAATTGGAACGACGTTTGCTTGAACCTGGAACGAGCGAGTATTGAGTTGAAAATTTTCTAAATTTATTCTTATTATAAACTGCACGCGAATCGCAGAAGCTTGAGAGCCTCTTCCGAATTCTATTCCCCGTCGAAAATCCAACCTTACGATATTCGCCGACCAAGCAAGGATTAATTAATTAGGCGCAATGTTCCGCGGCTTGCAAAATCTACTCGCTACATACACGCTGGGTTTTAAATCAAATTTTATTTTATTTCGCAACTGAACGCCCTGTATAACAAGATAAACTAATCGTTAATAAACGAGGCACGCACGGTTATTAATTCAGCTCAGGCTTACGTTATTTCGGATATATAAGATGACGAAAACAAAATGAAGCAAAATCGAGAGTGGAAAAATGAAAAATAAAAAAAAAAAAAAATAAATGAAACGGGAGCAACGGAAGAGAAAAGACTTGGGAAAAAAAAAAAGAAGAAGACCACCGGAAATGATGCAAATTTTATTTTCATGCCATCCCTGTTTTCGTCGTTTCTTATGTACATATTATTTCTGCACGCCTCTTTTTCGGGAAATTCAATATTCCGGTTTCCGGCGGAACGAAGGAAGCGGGGAGGAAAAAAATATAAGGGCTATTCCGCGTCAACCGGATCAGTCATCTCTCAGATATTTTTTTAATTTGGCATGTGGATTGTGTGGGACGAGTTAGATTTTTGTGCCAAAGCGCGAATCTCATAATGCAAAATTCGATTTTTTATTAACAATAACAAATTAGACTCCCATTTTTTTCAAAAATTCATAACTTCGGCAAAAAATTAGATACAATATATTTTTTTTTTTCAAATTACGCGGAAAGCTCCATAGAATTTAAAAAAAAATACGAAATGGTAAAAACAAGTTGTTATCAATTGTTTATTTAACAATTAATTTTTCAAAGATTTTCAAAACAGTGACTGACACGATCAAAAAATTTTTTTAAAATTCTGACATGTTCCTTGAACTGTACTACAACCTGTGAATTAATTCCAGAGGGGTGTTTTTCTTCGTTTTCGAGTAAAAAATCATTAAAGGTGTCGATGCGCATGAAATTGCGGCCCGCCGAGTCTCTACGTAATGGCGGGCGGCCGGTTGCCGTCCACCGCTACACCGCGGTGGCGTCGCAGCGTTATTTTAGAGTCATTTTCACGATGTAGGACATGATTGAAGAATCTGAAAAAAATACTGTACCTTCACAAGGCCTGCTCAAAGCGATAAGTGAAGTTTCAAGAATGTGTTTTTATTTTAAAATAAGTAGCAAGTTATGTAATTATTATCATTTATGTGCACTCTCATGGTGTGTAACCGTTATTTTGAATCTCTGTAATAAAAAAACGGTGAAAAACACATTCCTGAAACTTCACTTATCGCTTTGAGCAGGCCTTGTGAAGGTACAGTATTTTTTTCAGATTCTTCAATCATGTCCTACATCGTGAAAATGACTCTAAAATAACGCTGCGACGCCACCGCGGTGTAGCGGTGGACGGCAACCGGCCGCCCGCCATTACGTAGAGACTCGGCGGGCCGCAATTTCATGCGCATCGACACCTTTAATGATTTTTTACTCGAAAACGAAGAAAAACACCCCTCTGGAATTAATTCACAGGTTGTAGTACAGTTCAAGGAACATGTCAGAATTTTAAAAAAATTTTTTGATCGTGTCAGTCACTGTTTTGAAAATCTTTGAAAAATTAATTGTTAAATAAACAATTGATAACAACTTGTTTTTACCATTTCGTATTTTTTTTTAAATTCTATGGAGCTTTCCGCGTAATTTGAAAAAAAAAAATATATTGTATCTAATTTTTTGCCGAAGTTATGAATTTTTGAAAAAAATGGGAGTCTAATTTGTTATTGTTAATAAAAAATCGAATTTTGCATTATGAGATTCGCGCTTTGGCACAAAAATCTAACTCGTCCCACACAATCCACATGCCAAATTAAAAAAATATCTGAGAGATGACTGATCCGGTTGACGCGGAATAGCCCATAAATGAATAAACGAACGAAGAAAACGAGAAATTGAAGTGCCAAAAAATAAGAATAAAACATAAAGGTCAAGCTTCCTGATGAAGCTTCGAACGCAACGAAGCTTATATTATATTTCGGATTGCTTGACGAGAAGACAAAGACAAGTTGGAATAAAAAAAAAAATCAAACAGAGAAAGATAGAAAAGTCGTTTTAACTGCAAATTCTGCGATTAATCAAACTAATGAACAATAAAAATATCACAGGCATGAGTATAAACAAATTGTTTGATTTATCACCAAAATGTAATATAAGATTAAATCGATTTGATGTGAACACCGTTTAACGATCAATAACTTGATTTGATTTAAACTGAAATTGAAAAAACGAAATTTCTACCATTGAAAATAATTTCGTTTGTCACGAATCGCCAAGTTAAAAAGCACCGTCACGTTTAACGTTGAATAAAATTTGAATACATCTGATTAAATTTGTTTAATCTCTTCTTCCTCTTTCGCGTAATTCTTTCCTCTTACCCTCCTGATTTTCTCTTCGTTTCAACAAAACAGCGCCAAAAACAGATATTTTTAATATTGTACGAATGACAAGCTTGCGGGAAACAAAGTCGGATAAAATCGTCAAACAATTCATTGTTTACGTAGCCAGCGTACAGCCTTGCTGATAACAGGGTTGTATATTACACGGGTATATACAATATATCATCGGTGATATTTCCGCAAATGTTATTAAAACGACGACGGCCGGTGATCGAATCGATCAGAGAGAATTTTTTTATCTTATTTATTATTTCCTTCACTTTGCACAGCGTACAAAATTCTCGTTACAATGCTAGACAGATAATTTTCGCAATTGTTTAGATGTTGAATATGACACGCAAAATTTAATGCATCGATTACCTCAGTTTTTTTTTTATTCATTTCATTATATTTTTTTTTTTTTGTTGTTTTTTCTTTTTTGCGCCGAAAATGACGCGAAAAAAACTTTCGTTTCATAAAACTGCATTGAGAAAGATTCATTGTAATTGGGTTAAGAAATAATAGGAAAATTGTTTCATCCACTAGATTGGCGAACAAAAGAAATTTTTAGAAACTCGATGATCAAAGAAAAAAAGTGCATTCAAATGAAACCTGCAGTGGTAAGAGTAACATTTTCGTTTTCGTATTGAGATGCACGTATTTGATTTTTAATAAATTTTTTTCAATCCTTCTTTTTGCACTGAGAAAAATTTCATTTGTCACAGTAACTAGAAAAATTGAGTAAAACAGGTATCGTTGAAAAAACTGTTTCAACATTGTTGGAATTACGAAAAACGAGCTACGCCTAAGAAAATATAGCAACAGTGATCGTAATGAGAAAGAATAGTAACGGATACTAGAGTTTCTGCTAACAACTAGGAAACTAATTTTCATTTTCTACCTAGAACAATATTTTTCGATTGTGGTAAAAAATGAAAATAATTAAAGACTGAGTGGTAATCGGAACTAAAAATTTCTCTCAGTGTGGTTTTTGGCTGTTATCGTTATTATTATCGTTAGAAACAAGTTTGTAGACAAAAATCTTCAAAATTGAAAGAATGATTCATTTCCGAGAGAGTTACCCTTCCACACATATAAATGTTTCGCATAAATTATGAGTTTTTGGAATCGTTGATTACAAATTTGAAGTCGGGTTTAAAAAATTCAAAACAACGGATCCAATATGGCGGATGAAAATTTCAAATTCGATCGAATCCGAGGAAAAAACTCTATCCAGGGGTTTTTGGGATCACAGATTACAAGTCTAAAATGAAATTTTGAAAATTCATTACGGCAAATCCAATCAGTCGCTCCGAAAAACCTTTCATAGAGTATTTTGACCGTATTCGATCAAAGTTGGAATTTTTGTCCGTCATATTGGATCCGCCATCGTGAAATTTTTAAATCCTATTTCAGTTTCGTAATAAGCGACCCCGAAAAACCACAGAATACCATCTTGTTATAAAATTTGACTCAAAGTGTTAGAAGAAACATTAATTATCAACTGGCCAGGTTTTTCACTCAGGTATTTCTTCTCCGTCTTACGTCCCGCAGATAAAATTTCAGTTCGTCAAATCTGACAAGTCTCACGACGAAATATAAATCCTGGCAAGGTTGTTCGTAGAAAACGGTTTATTTGCCGATTCCACGCGACATTTGCGACGAGTGTCCATAATTCATTTTGGGAGACACGAGGAGCAGGTACAACTCGGGGTTGCCGTGAACTCAAGGGTGGCGAATATTGCCCGGAGAACGGACATGACGAATAACTCCCTATTCTCATTCGGTTTAGTACCGGTGAACGATCCATTTCCTCGAACCCCACGTATTGTGGGAACGGGGGAAGAAGAGAGATTCGCGTAGTTGGCGACACTGCAAATTCTCCACTTTCTCATTTCCTTTGTTATCAATTTTTCGTCCATCTTGTTATTCCGTTCGCGAAATTTTCAATTTCCCCGCTGCTGTCTCTCACTGCGGAAATCCGGTGACGTGCAAAAACTTTTCACGAAATGAAGGGCTAAAAACTGTACTTCGGTCGAAACGCTATCTCAATTCAACGTTATTTTTTTTTTTTCCACTAAAACACTTTTATTTCGTCGAATTGTACGAAGAATAAAAAATTTGCACTTCGATCGAAACGCTGTGACCATTTTTTTTTTAAACCCTATTTCGGTCAGATTCATATTTTTTGTCGACAGACTTTTATTTCATCGAATTGTAAGAGTAATAAATTGTGTAAGAATTGTAGTTTCTTATCAAAGAAATCCATCGAAATGCTAAAATTTTGTACGAAGTGAACGGCTAAAAATTGCGATTCGGTTAAAACGCAATCCTAATTTTTTTTAACCTCTGTTTCGCTCAGATTAACATTTTTAACCATTCTTTTTTCTCACTTCCGTTAAATCAGATTGCACGGTAAATTGATTCTGGAATTGCATCTAGTAGCCGCGAGATATTCGCTCGTGAAATGCATCAGTAGTAAAGCCAGGCTATATGGTCAGACCGAGTATCGTCTGATTCTGTTGCCTTTGAGGAGAAGGTGGGTCGTTATTTCATTAGAGGGAGGTTAAATTAGGGAAGCTTCAGCGTTTTGCTCCAATTCTGGCTAATTTCGTTTCAATTTCCCTCAGTCAGTTTGAAACTGTACACGTGAATCGTACTTCGTAGTTAAAATTTGCCGCTTCAAATTATACGTGCGACGTAAATTCGAAGGAAAAATTGAAAAAGGTTGCATCAGGTTTTTTTCAACACAAAGTTCCACGTACGAATTCAATCGATAAATAAGTACGCAGCAGGGAAAAAAAAAAAAACTGTTCTTCTCAATCTTTTAAAATTATTATTATAATTATATCAAAATCAATTTCTGTTTATTTCCTATCTTCTTATTTCATTAATTTTCATCATCACCATCGCAATAAGTTATTTCTTCGATAAAATCAGGTCAACAGCAAAAGGTTAATGAAAAAAGTTATAGAAAGTAAACAAAGTGGTAAAAAAAAAATGGACGTAAAATTATAGTGACGATGAAAAAGAAATTCGCGAAAGAATAAGCGAGGCTTGAGGAAACGAATGACTGAATTATGCATGCCTTGAACATCCGTTTTTGCATTTATTTCTTATGTTTCTTGCCCCCCCCCCCCCCCCCCCTCATCTTACCCCGCAGTTTTACGTCCCTGGGTTTGATGCCGAGCAGTTTCTTTTCTTTTTTCTTTTACTTTCTTTTTCTCTTTTATTTCCTCTTTTCGAGAGGGATGCTACCGTGTAAGTCAATTATTCCAGCGAGTAAGACTAGAAATTGAGTTAACCCGACAAAGTCTCCTTGTCTTACTAAATTCGGATGGCAAGGGAGAGGCGTGGACTTAAGTGTGAGCTGAAGCTCGAAAGCTCCAGGGATAGGCAAAAGCTCGCTTCGAGCAAAATATTATCGGATCCGAATGAATACGGCTGAAAACTGGAAGTCGCGCGATGCTTGATACGTCGAGTTGTTTCGAACGAGGGAAACTTGGAAGACTTTGAAACTGGACAGGTGGATGGAAAATATTTAAATTATAGTTCAACGATAAATTGAAAAATATCGGCGACAGAGTTCGAGAGAGAAGAAAAAAAAAAAAAATGTTCTACCCATTCGAATTATAACGATGAGCGAAACGTTCGAAAATTGTTTACTTAAATTGATCAAGTTTCATTAAATTAAAAATAATCTTTCTCTATGTGGTAAAAAAAAAAAAAAAGTGAAGGGTCACAAATTTAAACTAAAAAGTTGGACTGTTTATTATTTCAATGAAAAGAAAATAAATAAATTAATGAACAGTTAATTCAACTATAAACATGAAAACTTGAGTAATTCGGATGATCATAAAATATGAATAACTGAATAATTTTCGAATTTCGAGCTAAAATAATTATCTTCGTCAATTCATGTAAAGCTCATAAATTTCGGAAGCATGTAAAATTTCAGGTCGATTATTATTATTGAATAGCACAAACCGATGTAAATTTGTGGGAAGATTTTTCGTCCGAGCACGTAATTCGCAAGATCGAAGACTTGGATGTTGTTTTTTTTTTTTCTTTCTTTCTTTCCACGAGCAATATCTTATCGATGAAAGAAACTTTTATTCATGGTCGCAATGCGTCATTCCTGATATCCTTTCCACCTGGGACGTTAACTGCTTCCCACATTTTTTTCATCCAACAACCTCTGGAGACTTTATTCTAATCCCACGCAGTTAACATCGATATCTTTTATTTTATCCTCTCTTTTCCTCTCTTTCTCTCTCTCTCTCTCACAATCTCTGAATTTTTATTTCTCCATTCATCCTCAATATCTATAAAACTTTTTTTTACCTCCAATTTCAATATTTCCAAGAGGATGAAAGTCCGTTTTTCTTTCTTCGAAACTACGAAAATTCTCAGTTTGAGGAGAAACAGATATAGTTGGCAGTAATTTTTACGGAATGAAAGATCACTCGACGATTTTCAAACGTAAGAAAAGCGCGGGTATCAAGATTAATAATATAATCTTCGCGCGCGCTAAATTCTCCCCGTTTTCTCCTTCACCTTTTTTCGTTACCTGACCGTTTGTTTCACGGATGGTAAAAGCCACGCCTTACCCATGTTCAAGTCCGTTTTACGTTCCCCGAACGTGTCGGATCGTTGAAAACACAACGTATAACAAAAAAAAGGTCCGAAGCGTATCTTCATCCCTTTCAAAAGCGTAAATTTTGCCAAAACTATCGTCAGATAATCCATAGTCGAAACGAAAAATCAAAGAAACTGAAAATAACGACAAAGACAACAGAAGCGGAAGATCGTAAAAATTTTTTTACCAAGAGTCTGAATCCAAAAAATCTATTCCTCATTCCCTTTTTTCATCCCTGCAGATCCCGTTGCGAAAAGAACACGACGAAAAAAAAACCAAACGTAGTGATAAAAAATGAAAGGGGAAAAGAAAATCTCGATGTATGAAACGAAGTTTGGCACTTCTTTATTACATTCAAGGGTTCAAGAGAGTGAGAGAGGGAGAGAAATAGGGTGAGGGGGGAGTAAAAAAGGGGAACGGCAATGCTGTCAATTTTGTTGAAAGACTTGGGGGATCTCATATGCAAAATCCGATTACCCCGCAATCTCAAATTCGGCACGACAGCGACTCGGGAGCCTTACTCGCTATTCTTCAACCCCCAGGTTACAACTCGGCGAGGAGAAGGCGACGTTATCGTCGTACAGGTATATCTTATATATACATATATATATATATATATACTTTGAGTGGATAAAACATGGGGTGAGTCTGATGGCCGCCATTAGACCGATTCCAGAGGACAGTTCAGAATTCGAACCGCTCTGAAACCCGAACTCTGACCTCCGGGCCTCGTCCACGTGCTTTATAGCACAGGACCTACCTCTCTGAAACGACGGAAATGAAAACGAAATTTGGCTCGATTTGTGAGGAAAGAAACCATTTTTTGCCAGCAAAATTGAGTCAATAAATGGGGATATTAGATTTGTGAAAAAAAAAAAAAATCCGCTAGTTTTGGATAAAAAGTTTTCACATTCACGTTTGAAAAAATGTTCTCATTCGTCAAGTTGCGTAAATTTTTATTTCATTTCTTTCTTACACTCTTTTCTTCTTTTACCAACGAATCTTCGAATCAAATGTTCGACTTTACAAAATCTCACGTAATTTTTTTTGAAACACTGGTTGAAAACGTTAAAAATCCGTCTACAAAACTTTCGTAAGCAATTATTTTTTGCGATCGTTTCAAATTTTTCACACCTTTTAAATCTTTTCGTATTCGGTGGAAAATCGGTTTTACCACGTTAATTTCTGGTATAGTAAGCAAAAATAAGTCGTTAGATTTTTCTTTGTGAACGATTTCAGTTTCGTAAAAATTTGAGAATCAGAGATTCGAAAAATTCCTTTGGGCATGGGAAAAAACAAAAAATAAATGATAATAATAATTACAATTTGGTTAAAAAAATTAGTTTTAAAACGACGGATTATGAATTCAAAAATACAATTTCAACGTTCGCAAATTCGGTGTTCATAGTTTTGAATTTCGTTAATTTTCGTTAAATTCCACGAGTTCCCTGCATCATTAGCAAAGCGTATAGTAAATGTAAAATAGTTAAACCCCCGGCTAAGATACTCTGGTAAAATATTCAGGCGAGAAATTTACCACGTACAGTACATATACAGCCAAGTCGGGTATAATTACCGCCGGCTTGAGCTGCGATAAATCAACGACAACTGCGACAAACGGGGGCAAAGAGAAGAGAAGAGAAGAGAAGAGAAGAGAAGAGAAGAGAAGAGAAGAGAAGAGAAGCGAAGAGAAGAGACGAGAAATAAAGAGAAGCGACGCAGACTGCAAATGGCAAGGATGAGAGGATGAGGGAGGAGTAGGAGGAGGAGGATGATGAAAAGGAGAACGAAGAACGGCGGATGAGGGAAAGGAAAGACTGGATCAGCACGTAAGAGCAAGGGATGATTTTTCCGACGTCGTTTGTCACAAGCCCCTCGCTAACCGTATCAGGCTACATTTATATGCTAATTTGCAGATATATTTGAGAGATTTTCAAAGGCGTATCTCTGCCTTCTTCTTCTCCTTCTTCTTCCTCTTCCTAATCTGTTTAAATTTTTTTCCTTCTCCCCTTTCACGCAACTCGTATAGTTTTTATTGTAGTATTTATTATTCTTCTCCTTTTCAAATCGTCGCCAGTCTGTCACTGATTATTCATCTTGTCATATTTATCATCATTTAATGTAAATAAAATGTTGTAATTACAACAGTTTTGATACGTCCATATTTCAGCTTTCAGTCGTCCTTGTAAAAAAAAAATAAAAAAAAAAACGAAATAGAAAAAAAAAATAGAAAAAAGAAAAAAAATCCCGCTTAACAGAGGAGGAGAAAATGAAAAAGCATGCCGTGGGAGGGATTATATGCTTTGGGACTCGGACTCAAGATTGTCCCGCAGATTAAAGTTCGAGCACATACGGCTCTCTCTCTCTCTCTCTCTCTCTCACTATCTGTTTCTAACGTGAATGTGAAAAAGTACGAGAGGAAACTGAGAAAAGTATCAAGACGGAAAAAAAAAATGAGCAACAGTTCTTCGTAAAAAATAGGAAAAAGAAAAAGAAAAGGAGGTGAGAGGAGAAAAAAACAAGAAAAAAAAGACAAAAAAAAATCACGCTCGGGAAATAACCCAGGTTCTTGAGATCTCTGGAGAATATAAACGGGTGAAAGAAATATCGTCGTGCCAACTCGACCAACCGCTTGACCCTGACAATCTCGGTTTTGATCCGTGTCCCTTTTTTTTTTTTTTTTGGCCATCATTTTCGCAGATATGTTATCTTATATCGTTGTCACAATTCTGAAACAATCGTTTCTTTTCTCTTCTTTATTTCTCATGAAAATCAGCCGATCGCCTACAAATTTTCGTAAATATGAACGCAAACATGAAATAGTGTATATACGTGTTTTTTTTTTTTTTTCTGAGACAAATATCAGGCACAAGATTAATTGATCTGCGTCGAACTAAAGTTCTGTAAAAAAAAAAAAAAAATCGACGCTCTCGACAAATTTTGTTACCCTTTTCAATCAAAAAGGTAAATGACACAAGGAAATACGATTTTCACCGAATTAGTTGGTGAATTTTTGAATCTATAAAAAATTCGCAACAACGCACGATCGATTTCAGACAATATCAACAAGAAATTGAATAAAAGCGTGCGATACTTGTATTCGAAATTTAGAAATTCAATCTTATACCTTATAGTAAATTAAAATAACGGAAACAGGGTTGTAAAATAATAACGGTTAAGGTTAAAATAATAAAATAAACCTGAAACAAAGAAGAGATCGGGAGATAATGAAATTTGCCTAAAATAAAGAGAGAAGGAATATAACGAGGTGAAAAAAAAAAAAAAAAAACAAAAAATGGCGAGTAAATAAATAAAAACAGCTAATTAGCGGGTGAAAAAAGAGACGGTTCACGTACACGTATAGGAATGCATACTCACCCTTCACCCCCCCCCCCAATTTTGCCGATCGACCCTCTAATTGGAGGTACAATACCTGTAATAACGTTCTACACAACCCACGGCACGTTGATTCATAACTTCATGACGAAGTTGCGTAGTAATTTCCATCGTTTCATCATGAAAATCGCGCAATCAACGTCAACGGATATTGTCTTTCATTCTTGATGATGCCGGAAGGGTAGAATAGCAGCCAGCCGGTCGTTTCATCGTCGGATTGCATTATTTTCTTGATATTTGATATTTCGTACAGCAGGCAAGCTGTTACACTCGAAGAAAATTCTCCTCATTACCGTTGATTACACGCGATTTTTGATACCGCGATTAGGCAACCGCTGGCGGAAGTTGAACGCCGTGTTTTTTTTTTTTTTTTGGAACGTTAAAAAAGGTAGGGTGAAAAATAAGGTAATTCACGTCTCAACGATCCCTTTTTTTTCTTCTCTCGTAGTATACAACGTAAGATTATTAGTTCATTCTTCTTTTCGTACGGATGACTTTGTCGTGGCTGTTAGTTCTTCACGACTGGAAAATTTTTTTCACTCAAATCCCAACACAATTCCACAGGGCAAAACGGACCGAATGATTACTGTCCACCGGAATACCAAGAAGCAGGTAGTGAAATTCTTCGGCTCGGGTCGGGTCGGGTAAAATGGATTACTTTAGGGTCGGGTACGCGGGAATTTCGGATTACCAAAAAAATGTCGTTTACCCGAAAATCTCCGGCTTGTCGAAGATTGTGGAGTTTTTGAAAATTTTGGTCACGGCTAGGTTTTCGCTCCGCCAAAAATACTGGGATTTCTAAAGTGAACGGAAATTTTTCGAAAATTTCGAAATTATTTCTTTTCCAAAATCCTGGACAATCTCAAGGACAATTTCGTAGCCGTCTGGAATTAAGTACTACTCCCAAAGAAAAAGAGGCTCACCGAAAAATACACTCTCGAATTCCTTCATATATCTGCTTCATTGGCAAACCATCGTGAAATAATTTTATTATCGACCAGTAGGGGTGTACGGTTACTGAAATTCTCTGGGTAGGGTCGAGTAAAATGGATTAGTTTCGTGTCGGGTACAAATTTGCAAGAAAAAATTACGATGACTATACGAAAAACAGTTACGATTTGAACTTCGAAATGACATCGGCATTGGTTTTTTTTTTATAACGATGTTAGATACTACGCATCACATTTTAATTATGTCTCTCGACGCGTAACTTTGTAATTTTTTTTTTGAACCTTCTGCAAACGTGAAATCTATGACTCGTTTTACTTCAAGTGTTCCATTATGCCCCAAACGTCTTATTTTTGATCAAATTATTCATCCTACTCCCCATTTTTCCCTGATTCTCCCCCGTGTATCCCATTTTTCCCAAGTATCCCATTTCGCCCCAAGTATTTCATTATTTTCCAAGTATCCCATCTTATCCAAACTATTCCATCGGGCCATCGATATCCTATTTTCCAAGGTATCCCGTTTGTTTTTAAGTATCCCATTTCACCCCCAAATATTTCATTTTCTTTCGAGTATCCCATATTGTATAAACTATTACATCGTGTCATCGGTATCCTATTTTCCCAAGGTATATCATTTTTCCCAAGTATCCCATTCTGCCCCAATCATTAAATTTTTGTCCAAGTATCCCATCTTATCCAAACTATTCCATCGTGCTGTCGGTATCCTATTTTCCAAGGCATCCCGTTTTTTTCAAATGTCCCGTTTCGCCCCAAATATTTCATTTTCTTCCGAGTATCCCACATTATATGAAATATTCCATCCTGCAATCGGTATTCCATTTTTCCCACGTATCCCATTTCGCCCCAATTGTTACATTTTTTTCCAAGTATCCCACCTGATACAAACTATTCCATCGTATCGTCGGTATCCCATTTTGCCTCACATTCGAGATCAGCGAAGAATTCATGATTCTACAACACCGATAAGATTGAGAGGGAAGAAAACATGAAAAAGTGCAAAAAATCGAGTATAAATGTTCAGAAAAATTTCTCCTTCCGCAACAACGTGCAGAGCACTGCAATTAGTTACGTCGAGGTCGGCGGGGGGAACTTGAGAAGATGGATAAAAAAAATGGTGCACTTTCGG
Source organism: Neodiprion pinetum (assembly GCF_021155775.2). NCBI lineage: Eukaryota > Metazoa > Arthropoda > Insecta > Hymenoptera > Diprionidae > Neodiprion > Neodiprion pinetum. The sequence goes on from NC_060234.1 coordinate 5,269,203, forward strand.
GGATCCGCGGAAGACTCGGAGAGTCGGAATCGTCTGAGAAGTAATGAAAATCTCGAGCCTTGCGGGGTATAAATGAATATAAATGACCTAGAAGTCTTTCACCCCTAACCGTCACGTCGCTTGTATCTATCTAAAAAGCGTGCGGGGAACAACGTCAGAGAAAGTCGAGACTCGAAACAGGGAGAAGGTGTGAAGAAGGTTTACTTCGGTGAAACGAAACGAGGTGAACCTCACTTCCGGTAAACCTCGCTTCTACTTTTTCGTCCTCTTCAATCTAATTCCCCTCGTTTTTCCTAAGGAAGAAAAATATCTTCGCGGTGAAAAATCAGGCCAAAGAGTCCTTTACGGTAACCTTATTTGTTTTCGCACAAGGGCGTTTGTACAACCTGTACACATACGCGTATAAATTATTTACAACCTCGTCTGAAAAGACAAAATGCAAAGCGAAACGTGTTGCCAATTTATCTATTCATACCGTTGCCAGATTAACTTACGCGAGAATTCCGGAGCCGGAAAAAAATTCAAGCGGAAAATACGTAATTTCGCTCCGCATGAATGACGGGTGAATTTTAAAATCGACTCCGCAAATCCAAAGCTCTACACGTACAGGAGTTTGACGGAACTTACTTACTTCGAAAATTTACTTAATATGCAAATGCGTTTATGTATTTACATACACGCATGTACATGAATTTGTTGAAATTTTCAAAACTGCTTTGACATTTCGTTTCCACCTACAGGAAGTGTAAAATTTTCATGAATTATCCAGTCAATCAACCCACTGAACCAATTAAACAGAATCAATTTCTTCGAACAAAGGTTTTGAGATTGGTAAAATATGTTTTCTGATGTATCATTTTTGTCTTGGCATTTGTAATAATGCAAAAAAGAATAACAGGAGTTTTGTGTTCCGTTCGATTTGATTTTATTTTCTTCTTTCTTCGTTCAAATTTTTTTCTTCTTATTTTTCGTCGTCTTACATTTCTTAGATCTGTTCGTTTTTCTCCAAAGTTTTCGCGGTATAAGTTATAACAGCTGGGGATCTTAGGGTCGGAAAAAAAGAAGGCGAGAGTAAAGTTGACGAGAAGGCTGAAGGAGAAAGAATGAGAAAAAAAACCAAAAAAAAAAAAGAAAAAGAAAAAAAAAGATTTCCAATTGCTACACAACAAGTTTCTACTTCTTTCATTCGTTTCCTTATTTCTTCCAAAAGTTTTTCCTTTTTTTTTTTTTTTTCCTCTTTCTATGACCTCGATCAGCGATAAATCTATCGATCGAAAAACCGACCGTTCATCGCCCGTTTTATTCTCGCTATTTATGTATCCTTTTATAAGTATGCGTAACGTATCGCGTTGAATCAGAGCATGTATTCTCGAAAGCTTGCTTAAACCGCTTCTCCTCACCTCTATTCCCAACGGACCTACTTAAACTTGTGGAATCAGGGTGTGTTGAAGCTCTGCAGTTTAAGCAGCTTGCGAAACTCACCTGAGCTTCACTAATTCCCTCTATACAATACCTCAATATGACTTCTGCGATAACGAAAATGAATTTTGAAAAAAAAGGAAAAAAAGCAATCAGATCATTCGTGAATTTTCGGCAGACTTTTAAAAATAACTGATTGTTACATCGTTTTTGTTTCTGTTTCGTGCGTTGAAAATTGCAAAAACAACTTGTCTCGTCTTTCGAAATATTCTCTCTCCTTTTCACTTTTCAGCAAAGTTTCTAGTTTGGATTTGGAAACGAGATTTTAACCAACAAGAACTGAGATTTGTAAAATGAAACTTGAAAAAAGCAACAAGGTCAATGAGATTATTCCAGAATGTTTGTGCAGACTTTTAAATGTAACCGATTGTCATTTCATTTTTGTTTTCGTTTCGTGCATTGAAAATTGCAAAAAAATCTTGCCTCATCTTTCGAAATATTCTCTTTGCCATTTTCACCTTTCAGCAAAGTTGCCAGCCTGGCTTTGGAAACAAGATTTTAAACGACGAGAATTCAGATTTGAAAAATCCAGTCCATCAGGCGTCACTTTTACCTTCTATCGCCAATTCTTTCGCATACCTTGAATACTTGGCTTTTAAGCCCAGAGCTTTTAAAGCCCGACCATCACGATCATCACGGTCGTTATCATCAGCGTGATCACGCCTACACATTTGCCGCTAGATTTATATTCTAGATCCCATTCTATTCGCTACCGGCATATTTTGCATCCTGTTTGGGCACTGAAAATATACAGTGACAAACAAATCACCCCCTCAGGGTATATACATGAATATATACATAGGTTTACACACACACACACACACACAGACACATATATACATATATACACATTATATTTCGGTCATGCCTGTGTATTTGAATACGCATAATACATAATGTACACGAGATGCCTGCAAACGACTCGGTCTCGAGGGACTTGGAAAATCAGAATAGGCGAACGTTGAAGTGGAAATTGTCGCGGCGTAAACACGAGTTTATATGTTATACATATGTAACTGAAGATCAAGATCGTCCTTCGCAAAATTCAGCTTCAACTCTCTAGCGACTGCGGAGATAAGGAGAAAAGAGAGAGAGAGAGAGAGAGAGAGATAGACAGAGATAGACAGAGATAGAGAGAGCTTTTAAAAAACGCGGCTGTAATATTGTTTTTACTTTTGCAAGAATCTGAAGCGTTAAAAGAAGAAAAAAAGAAAAAAAAACAGACACGAGTAAACGTAACGTGATTAGCAAACGAAAATAAGAAGAGAAACGTGAAACTTTGTACGTACGTACAAAGGTTGCTACAATTCATCCTCGGCGCAATTTTTAAATTCGAAGAACGTCGGCGGGGGTGTGAGAAAAAAAAAAAAAAAAAAAATTCAGAAGAAGAAGAAGAAGAACAATCAGCAACGAAGGGATGGAAATGATCCTCGAGATTGAATTGCATCAAAGCTTTTTCCCTCCGCTTCCTTTTTTTTTTTTTTTTTTTGGAGCCACAAGAAATATAGGCTGTTGAACTGCAGAGGATTACGATCAGCGCGAACCGCCAAAACGCCCGAGGATTTCTTTTAATAATCTTCTTCTTCTTCTTTTTCGTCCTTTTAGCGTCGTCTCGGGATTATTTTTCAATTCCGAATGATAATTCTCATCAATTTCTTCATCCTCGGTGTCCGCGCGTCATGTCGGTTTATTTTAATCAGTTCAAACAAATTTCGCTCGACTTTGATCGAAATGAGAAAATACCGTCGATACTTTCACGGAAATAAAAATTCTTTGATAAAACTAAAAAAACACCACTTTTGATCAGAATCATGGAAACGAGCTTTTCTTTCTCGAGGTTTCTTCCCAGCACTCTACAGTAAGAGAAACTTGTTCGAACGAAAATAATAGGAAATTCATATCCAATGCTTAAAATGTGAATCCGACGAAAGACAAGTTTATAAATTAATTCATACGTATATATATATACACGTATATATGTATATATATATATATATATATATATATATATATATATATATGCATCGTGTTTATTTATTATCCTTTGTGTAACGAAGAGATTTGATTTATTTTCGATTGATTTTTTGCTTTACATTATTTTATCGTTCCAAGCTAATAATTTCATAACTTCGCGAACAAATATCCGTACATTGTACACAATACGAACGAATATTTACCGAGGCGAAGTAATACCTGAAACGAGAAGGGAGAAAAAAAAAAAGAAAAAGAAAAAGAAAGAGCACAGAAACGCAAGAGATCCGGTACCACGTTCGAGAAGTGAGTATAAGACACGTGAAAACATAGGAAAAACGTTTTGTGAAAAGACGATGAAGAAATAACGGATGGAAAACAAAAGAAAAAAAAAAAAAATTGAAGCAGAGAGAAAAAGCTTCAAGGAAGAAGAGAAGAAGACTTCGCTGTATACGAATTTATCCCATCGCATCGCCGTCGTCGTCGTTTAAGGATGCCTCGTTGCGTCTCGCCTTGTTTCCATTTTATGCCAAAAATAACATTTTCCTTTTCCCCTAATTTCCCATGAAAAACATGCCCGGGTTTTCGAGCTTGCAAGCTTTTGAGGTGGCCGAGGATTCAGGTTTGTTCGATACGTGATCGCAAGGGAAAATCAATCCCCCCCGTCAATCTACAAGTTTGCAATCTGCAGGTCGTAGGTAACCACCACCTACATTAAGGGCGAGAGAAGAGGGGACAGAGACCATGCCTCTCAAAGCGGAAACCCCTTCGTTACACGATTTTCCATCCATCCATCCATCCATCCATCCAACAAGGGTCGCGTCGTCAAGCTTCCTGCGCAAATGGCGCTGCAGAATTCCGATATATATTTTTTTTTTTTTTTCTTGTCTCGGGTGGTTGTGCGAAAGGAAAGGGGAGGGAAGGGAAGGATCCCGAAGCGGGGACACCCCATGACCTAAAATTAACACGCTTCGTCTACCTCGATCAAATTATCATCATCATTATCGCTGGGTATTATTATTACGTATCGTTATTATTGTTATTTTGTTGAAATTCGTCATCGGGTGAAAAGGATATGAAGTAAGAATAAAGTCGATTGACGGTGCGATTGATAAGTTTTTCTCTTCGTCTTCGATGATTTCAAACAATAATACACCCACCCGATTGCATATTTTTCACAGAGATTGAAAATTTTATCGATCTTTGGTTTTTCGAATTACTTATTGTAATACTATTGTTACTGTTTTTGTTGTTATTATTATTATGAATGAAAGAGAACGATCTCCTTTTATCCCTCTATTAGCAATTTCAATATTATTTTTTTTCACCCAGTGCTGATTGCAATAATCTAGCGATCGGCGAGAGCTTATTATTATCGACATAATCACACAAGGACACGTGAACACGGAAAAGCTGTTTTATAAAAAAAAAAAAGAATATATGTACAGTGTATGTATGTACGTATATATTGATAGGTAATAATAATACGGGTACACGGCGGATACTTTACGGAGATAAAGAGAAAACGACAAGAGAATCGCTTCGGGCATCTGTCGTTTGATTGCACACTGAGAAGAATTTCATTTGTTACAGTAACTAGAAGAATTCAGTAAAACAAGTATCGTTGAAAAAAACTGTTCGAATATTGTTGGAATGACGAAAAACGAGGTACGCCTAACCATTTTGCGCTATCGTCGATCCTTTTTTAGTTATTGCAACGCAAAATCAGTTTCCGAGGTTAACTCTACTTTTTTTTAGTCAAACAAGGCTTTAACGTAAATTTATTCCTGCACGAGCATTAAATTTTCGCAACAGTTGCAAGAAAATCTAGCAACAGTGATCGCAATGAGAAAGAATAGTAACGGATACTAGACTTTCCGGTAACAGCCAAAAAACTAATTTTCATTTTCTACCTGGAACTATATTTTTCGATTGTGGTAAAAAATGAAAATAGTCAAGGACCGAGCGGTAACCGGAACTAAAAATTTCTCTCATTCATACAAAGTTACGTAATTGGGTACGATAAATTCACTATAAGCAGGATACACAGGCGTACCAGTTACTTCGCTTGAAAGTATTCCTCGTTTTGTTTCTTTTAAATTAAATCTAACAATAAATACGACATCGACGACGTCGGACGTCGAGGAAACAATTCAACTTCTCGTATTTCTCGTTTTACCCGCTAAATCAATTCGTGCGTAAATAACGAAATATAAACGAATGTTGAGAAATCATTGCGGCGGATACACATCTGTGTATATAAATATAAATATACGTATTATATACTGTATATCACATAAACACCCGCGTAACGAGAAAACGCGGCGGTGAATAAATATTACTGATAATTTATATACAAACGGAATATAGGCATATAAGATACAGATACTGTATAAATATGGTTATTTTAATTAATGTCCGAGTGACGCGCGGTGAGAAAATTCTTTTATTTTTATTTCTTTAATCATATCATTCTCAACCGGTAAAAATTATTCCAATTCACAAATTGACCGGATATTAAAAACGGTTTAATTTTTCTGTCAAATTTTATCCTTTGACGTTAGGATTACTTGTTTTCATATGAAACGTGACGCATCGATCGAAACGAAGAAGAAAGAAAGAAAGAAAAAACAAAACAAACAACAACTTTTTGCCATACTGCCTAATAGTGCAAAATTACAAGTGAAAGTTTAAACAAACTTTGGCAAATTTTCTCGCAAATCTTACAACGCGTAGAATCGTGAAAAAAAAAAATAAATAAATGAAAAAATAAAAAAAATTATCTTCAACGAAAAGTGGTTGTGAATAAAAGGATAAGATAAAAAAAAAAAAAGAAAATAGCCTCTCGTCTCTGGGCGAGTTTTGAAAGTTTTGAGGGATCGACGAAGCTTAACGAAAATAAAGAGAGAAACAGAGATATCGGAAAAGAGCTTAGTGAATATAGGAATTCCACTTTGGTACACAATCATCAATTCTCGTTAGGCATCTCGTTTATATTGTACGAACGACGTAACGACGACTGACGATCTTTCCGCCAAACTTAGTATATGTATATATATATATATATATATGTATATGTGTGCATAAGAAACGAGGCGTGCGCTTACGAAATGATAAATAAACTATCGATGAATGAATTACGTTCAAAGCAGAGCTTTTACTCGGTATTGTAGTAATCTAGGAAATTCGGTAGGCGAATAAACCGAACGTAAATCGCCCGGAGAGCTTTCGAATAATTTATTATCACCCGTAATCCAGTTCTATCAATTATAAACGGCAACTACAAACACTTGCCTGTTATCCTCTTGAATACTACTTACATAAGTGTTTTATAATAAATTATTGCCCGATTTAGTAAGCGCGAAGTTCAATGAACTTTGAACCGTCAGGTGAAAAAGATTAAATCGCATCGCTCATCGCGACGATAATTATAAAATTATAATCGCAACGACCGAAGTACGAGCGATATCGAATCTGTGTAAATTTTTTTCAGATCGAATAGTGGGATGAAATTTTTTTTTTTTTTTTTTTTATGCAAATAATTCGCGAAATTTGATTTGTTTTCCGGTCGGTCGAAACATTATTCACATATTTCAGACAATTCAACTGCTCAATATTCATTCTACAAAATATAAATTGTTGAGTATTCAACGAAATGCGTACAAGAACAAAAAAAAAAAACGTGCTGAAAATTACTAGAAATAGAAATATTTGTTTCATCAACTTGGCGAAAAGTAGGTTTGTTTTTTTTTTTTTTTTTATTATTCTTATCAAATCTCGCAAATTAATAAAAATTACAATCGCATCGCTCGTGACAACGATGATTATAATTACAACAATGGAAAGTACCAACGATATCGAATCTGTGTAAATTTTTTTTCGGACGACCGAAAGAGTGGCAAATTTTTTTTTTTCAAATCTAAACGATATGAAAAAAATTTCTTTTCGAATCGTTCGAATCATTTTTCACTTATTTCAAAGAGTTAAACCACTCGGGAACAATCGTTTCACATGTAATAAATTGTAGAACAGTTAAGGAAACGTGCGTGCAAAAAAAAAAAAAAAAAAACCACATGCTGAAAAATACTAAAAATAAAAATATTTCATTCATCAACTTGGTGAAAGGTAGGTTTTACTTTTTTTTTTTTTTTTTTTATTCAAAGAAGGAAGAAAAAAACCAATTCTCGCAAAAACTAAAGCGATTTTAAGCACGTAATTTGAGTAACGATGGCGTGGAACAATACCTATGGTGTAGGTGGCGCCGTCGATTTGAAAAGTTGCGCTTTTGCACTTCTTGAAGAGCCTGGGATGAGCCGGATGTTGAGGCGGCGGTGGCGGCGGTCCGCGAATAGATCCGGTCTTAGAAACGGATCGTCTAGGATTTTGATCACTCATTTTGTCGCCGAGTGGTGGTTTTTTTTTTTTTTTTTTTTTGTTTATTTGTTTATTATTTTTTTTTTTTTTAAACAACGTTCACTGTTTCTCTTCACATAATTCAAACTTGAAACGCTGATATTTGTTCAATCTGCGAATTGTGACGGTGAAATTTGGCAATTTTTCGGAATGCTTTTTTTGTTATTTTTTTTTTTTTTCAACAAATTTCGAATCGTACAACGAAATTGTTTGTCAAAATGATCGACGAAATTTGGCTACTGCGGTTCGCATTTCTATCGTAGTTAAGAATGTAATTAATCACACAGGCACGGAATGGAGCCGGAATGACGAAGTTAATATTCTTGGATGGAATTAAAATATTTCTTGCTTGGTTAATAAAAGGGCGTCGACGAAAGATACAGAGAAAGAGAATTCCGCTGCTATTACGTCGATTTCGGGTCATTTTACTTTGTGCTTGAAAATTCTGCGCCAATTCAATTAGCGAAGTAATTGGCGAAATAATTAGAAAATAAGAAGAAGAGAAGATGAGAAATTTGTTTGTTTCAAATCGAAATTCAAGGGTTTGATACTCGGGATAGAAGAATAGTCGATTCTATTCAACAGTGAAATTCATTTCTTTCGACAGACGCAAAATAAAATAACATGGATAGTTGTTTTATTTTTATAAATTTGATTATTTTTCAATCAAGAAACTCTGAATATATATAATTGTAATGTCGAGAAACGTTTCAGCGTTTTAAAATATATTCTTCAAATAAAGGTCATAATTTTTTTCTTACTATACAAATCTTCATATTCTCTTTTCTATTTACGAGTATATTTTGAAAATTGATTGTTTTTTTTTTTTTATCATTCGTCGAAAATTCATCCATATTATAATTGAAAAGAAAAATTGATTATGCAACGTACGTTATCACTGAGTTGTAACAATAGAATGAATTTAAAAAATCAAGTTTCATTGGAAAGAAAAAAAATGATTTTTTAGCCGTTAATCCGAAGCTTCTCGATTCAAAATACGATTCGTCGAAAGTTCATGCGTCTTGAGAAAAAAAAAAAAAAAATGTATATAACTTTTTTTTATCACTGGGTCGTGATACTTGAATGAATTTTCGAAATCAAGTTTTAATGCAAATTCTTGAGATTCCAAGATCGAGAAGAAGACGAGATTTGAAAAATCGTGCAATGTTTACGTTAAAGTGAAAAAATTCACGCGGCAATGAATGTGCTAAAATAAATTGACGTTAAAGCCTTGTTTAACTGAAAAAAAAAAGTAGAGTAAATCTCTCAGAAACTGATTTTCCCTTGAAATTACCAAAAAAAGGATCGACAATAGCGCAAAATGTTTACGCGTTCCTCGTTTTTCGTAATTCCAACAACATTCAAACAGTTTTTTTTAAACGATACCTGTCTTACTGAATTTCTCTAGTTACCCTAACGAATGAAATTTTTCTCTGTGTACAGGGGAAGGTGGGTACTTAAAACGGGGTACTTAAGGAAATACTAAAATTTTGTAAACGTAAATATGTTGAATTTTTTTTTTTTCAGTTGCAATCAACGTAAATAATGTCAATTTTTACTACTTCCGGTATGAAAAAAATTTTTATTTTTACATGAAAAATGGGGTAACCCTAAAAAGAGTAATTTTTTTTTTTCTTTCTTCAAGCAAATAAAATATGTGTAGTAATTACCTTTTAAATTAACGTTAGTAATAAAATTTACTCTCAACGTAATTTTTAAAAAGTTTTTTTTCTTGTCGTTTCCATTTCCTTTACGTGTATTTTTTCGCAAAAAGTATACAAATGTTTTTTTTTTTCTTTTAGCTTCTTAGTTTAAAATGATGCTAGATGCTAGATGTTTTTTTTTTCTTTCAGCTTCTTAGTGTAAAATGATGCTAGATGTCATTTTTCACCATTTACGAAATTTTTAGGGTACCCCATTTTGCCCCCCCCCCCCTTCCCCTATATATGCGTACAGGTACGTAATAAACATGAACACGTACATAGATTCGTCCGCATCTACCTACACGTCGTCCATATATCGAGCTAAACACCGGAGGTCAACATCCAAATTCAATTCGCAATCTATGTGCACAGGTATGTATATACATATATATATATATATATATATATACACATGTGTACATGCACGCATGTATACATAAGTATGTACCTATGCTGGTTCAATTGCGGCAACGACTAAAACACGCGTACATAGGTGATTATATAATGTACCCCTCGCTTACCGCGTCACGCGATCGCGAATCACACGTGGCATGTGGGAAAATTTCAGGGGAGAGGATTGAAATAAACGAGGACCCGGGGCGAGTTTGCCGGAAAATATCTATTTCGAGGGGGAAATTTTCAAGCCTCTTAGTCTCGTCGTTGTGTGACAATTAAATTCGCAATTTTACAAAGTGTGAAAAAAAAAAAAAGCACGCGTGTTTTTGGCTTACAACTGTGACATTCGTTTCTTTTATACCCTTTCAAATTTTGTATCTGGCTTTATACGCGATGCGAAACGAAAAAAAAATAAAATAAATAAAAAATAAAATATCACACGTCGAGAAAAATAATCTCGCATCTTATGCAATTTTTGTTTGCTGTCAAATTCAGGTTTCTTTTGTTACAATTAAATCGTGATTATCACTTGCGGATTTTAATGATGAAATTTATTTGCAAATCTGCACATTTGCGTGAATAGAATTCGGTTACTCGAATCAATTTACATTTCTTTCTTTTCTACCAGTCGATTGAATTCAATCATCAGATTCGTCGATATGAAAAAAAAAACAATATATATATATATATATATATATATATTTCGATGTGCGTATGATATATTTTCTTACAGACACGCCAATTTATTTTAATATATAATATAATCATTCGTTAGGTGGTGAAAATTTAAATTCAAACAAATATCAAAATCACTTTACAGAACCATTGATTAACCGGATATTTCTTCTTTAACTTGACTGTACAAGTCGATCTGTGATTTAAAAAACCGTGTTTCTTTTTTTTTCAGCGCGTTAACTGAAAAAATCTCGTTCATCTCTCTTTTCCCCACAATGTGGGCAATTTTCGTCGTCTTCGCAGGATTAAAAAAATCTGTTTGACCCTCGTGATGACAGAATAAAAAGCTGAAGATGATTTAACGCTTTGTCACACTTAGAGATTTTCAAATTTTGTTCAACGAGTGTAATCGTGCGGTTGGGATAATTTCGGTTTTTATCGTCCCGTTTTTGTCCTTACTCCTGTCCGTGTTTGATGTCCGCACTTTTTTTTCCTCTACCTTCTCTTTTCATTTTGATACCGTCACGCGTGTCCTTGTTTCTCCCTTGCGTTTCTTTATTTTTAGCCGTCTAATCCAAGCTCGTCGCTATATCACAGGTATCAGGATATACCGAGTGTCCCGTTTTCGAAAACAAAGGAAACACAAAATGAACCGTTACAGTGAGCAAATTAAAAAAAAAAAAAAAAAAAATTGTTAAATCAGTGCAACTCCGAGTACAAGAAATATTTCAAATTTATACTATTCAATTTTCCGACTATATTTTTCAATTCCATTTTTCAAACGTTTTCACATGTTGGTTTATTTTTCAATTTTTTGTTTCGTTTTCTTTCTTTTTCCCTCTCTTTTTCTTCAGACTCGAAAAATGTAAAGACCGGCAAAAAGAAACATTTTTAAAATCTTCAGTTTTTCTTTTCAACTTGAATTTGTCATTTCTTTTTTTTTTTTGTTTCTCCTTCCGTTCACTTCGTCATTCTCCTAGTCGTAGTAAAAAAAATTTTTTATTTTGATTTTTTTTTTTTTTTTCGTTTTATTTAGTTCACTCTGTAAGTAAAATGACAAGGGATGAAACCTGACGAATTTTCCGACTTCTATTCCGCATTGATCGCCGTTTATACGGTACTAACTTCGTCCAGACACGCATCCTCTTGCATTATTTGTTACCGAAGACGATATATGGTATAAGATGAATGAGGTACGCGATGTGAATGTTTTATGTATAAATAACCTAGGGGTGAAAATAGAATAATTTAACCTTGCTATTTTCGAAAACGACTTTAGCTTAACGTTAAATGATGTGTTAAAAAAGTAACAGGAATGAAAAAAAAAAACAAACACTTACGGATACTAACAGATTCGCGTTGAAGAGATTTTAACAACGTAATTGATCTTTTGAATTTGAACAGATAAAACAATGGATATTATTGTAACAGAAATCAACGAAAAAGAAAGACCAAAGAGATTATCTTTTTAATCTTTATCGATCGTCTAGTTAGTTAAAATTTTCCTTTTAATCGGATAGTCATTTGTTTGTTTTGTTTCCCGGTATCAATTAAGTGAAAAAAAAAAAAAAAGGTTAATATCGTCAAACCTGCAATTTATACGAGAAGAATACAAAAAACAAAGCAGGCGTAAAAAAACTAAGAACAAACGAACAAAAAAAATTAAATATAATAATGATAATGATAATGATAATAATAATAATAATAATAATACAACGCGGAATGAGAAAAGTCAGATGTAACGCGAAGCTCATAATTCGAGTCGTTGGAAAACGCGTTAAGTCACATCAAACGATCCCACGGTTTCTCTGCTTATGTACCTGTAATAAAACCGTCCATTCGTCTTTCTCGCAATGAACGTACAATTTTTAATTGCCTGCGTAGTGTACATTGGGAAAAGGTAATCAAGTTTCATCCCGTTATATACCGTTGTTTGCAGTATTAATTTTCTTATAATCGCATTGCCGTCAAAATTTATCTCGAATTTTTCTTTATTTCGTATTTATTTCCCCATATTTTTGTGTTTTGCAAGATTCGTTTTACAATTTTCTAATCTTAGCTCCGCGCTTCTGGTTCGATAATTATGAGAAAAGAGTTGAAAGGAAAGGAAAGAAAGCCCAAACGAAAAAAAAAATAAAAAAAATAAACCATACATCAATGAACTTTACACTCTTTATTAGTTGTTTGCAAAATAATATAATGTAATATATATTTGCAATGGTTTTTTCACTTTAAATCTGTAAATTTAATTTAATTTAATCTCTCTCTCTCTCTCTTTCTTTCTCTTTCCCTTTCTTTTTTATATTCTACGACAAAAGTGAAGACGGATGAAAAAGGTCGAAAGCTTGAATGATTCCTAGTTTAGAAAAAATAGCGTTTAATCGATAATAACGAAAAACTGAACGGCATAAATTCGGTAACACAAAATCAAAAATTATATTATCCAAGAGCGACAAGCTGAAAATTTGAGTAACGACTCGGATAACTGCAAAAAAAAAAAAATAACATCGACAAAATTAATCGAAATAGTGATAAAACAAGAAAAAAAAAAAACAAAAAGAACATCGAAAATTAAATGCCGAATTAACGTAATACGCGTTGGAGATAAAAAAGCCGACGTCTCTTAATTAAAATTTCAAACGACGCGAGCTGCACTTTCAAACCGCATGCATTTTTATTTCGACAAAACTTTTTTCTTTATCGTCCTTTTTAATTTTTTTTTTTTTTCTCCCTACTATGCGAGTCGCGCTTAGAATCCTACCTAAGTATATATCTATGTATATACATTCCACGTTATGTACAGGAAAACCGTCTAATGAATTCCTTAAGTATAACTTAATTAACCACTCTAACCCTAATTAATCAATTTCATATAACTTTTTATCCTTTTTTTTTTTTTTTCACTCCGTCGCACTCGCTGTTACACACCACTTGACTTTTTGCTTCGTTTTGCTTTCTAAAAAATTCTTGTCTCGTTGTGCAGGAAAAAGGAAAACAAAAAAAAAAAAAATAAATAAATCCCCTTCGAAGATGATATTCAGAATTTGAAAAATTGAAAAACCAATTCGTACAATTTATTTGACTTCACTGTATAATTTATCTTCACATAATTGTGCACAATCTCTTTAGCACGATGTTTTTGAAAAATCTTCGGTAACTCGTAATTCTTTCAAAATAATTTTCACGCGATTTGATGCGGTTTTTTTTTTTTATATTTTCAATTTTGGGTTCAAATTCAACAGGGTGTTTGGATCGTCTCGATTTACAAGTGGTTCGGTATTTTCACTTATTTAATTCGCGTGAAAGAAGGAAAAACAAAAAAACAAAAAAAAAAAAAAAACACACGGAAAGGCCGAAAAAAAATTTCTTCGCGACTAGCTAAGCGCGATTTTCCCTTCGATATCTTTTTTTTTTTTTTTATTTCTTCTATCACCGTAGTCCCGAGAACTCCGACACACACGTCCTCTCGATGCGAGTCTCTCCACGTGGTCTGTCAACCCCCGTGGCGTTTATCTGGGGTGTTTCTTCGCGTATTCTGCCTCGATTTGACGCCTGCGCGACTCGCTCCGTCGATTCCAGACCGACTCTAAAACCGCGAACCAGAAGGGGAGGGTGGAAAACGGGGCAAAGGTGCAAAAGGGGTTGCGAAAAAAAAAAAAAATTGCCGGTCAATTTTATCGAGAGAGAGAGAGAGAAGCAAAAAAAAAAAGTAGAAACGTATCGTTTTTTCTTTTTTATTTTCTCTCTCTCTCTCTCTCTCTCTTTCCATTTCACTATCTATATCTCTATCTCCGTGCCTGGGTCAGGAATTTGGCGATAATTGCCGCCACTCGTCACAGATATCCAACAATTGACAGCTGGTATTAGTCCGTATTGACAGGACACTGATCGCGACCCTCCCCCTGCTACAGACGGTGACTAATTAACAAAATTCCCAATTTCGACTCGACGGTTTTGCGATACCTATTCGAAAAACCGATACCGACAGAGACGAAGAGAGAGGACGGGAATGAAAAAATTGCGAGAGGTTAAAACGAACCAAAAGAATACAAAAAAAAAGAAATAGTTAAATAAAAATATCCGTTTGGCTAAGATAGTTGCGATTCTTCTTTTTGTTTAATCGTAGTTCATCCGGCGGGCATCGAATATACATCGGGAATTTGATAATATCGAGATTGTAAGAAATCTGTATTTTACAATCGCGAATCGTCTTCCATTTTGGAATTTGAGATTTTATTTAATTCAATCAAATTGCAACGCGTTCACCAAATTACTCGCCCAAAGTAATATTACCGACAACTTTAACGAGGGTGCAGAATTTATAGTTAAGCATCGGCAAAACAGATCAATCGAACAATTGAAAGTATCTGTGTGAAAAATCCAATGTTTCGTAGATGAGAAGATTTATTTTGAAAAAAAAAAAAAAAAAAAAATGGCGGTCACAGCCTTTTTAATTCTCCTCGTCAAAATGCGAAACAAGAAAAAATCTGAATCAACGATAGACGGTTGTTAATAATTTTCAACGACGTCGATAAACCGATAAAGAGTAATTGTTCAGCTAGATAAGAAATTGATAGTGTTTAATGGAATACTGATCGATCGATTAATTGATAATACATGTTTCTTGCGAAGCGTCGACGATTCTTCGATTCGGTAACGGTAAGTATTCGCATTAACGGCTCGCCAAGTATGTGCTTCGAATTGTTTCGCTGTGAATTCAACGTTTCACATAACGAGGAAACTTATTATGAAGTACGTATCCGAGCCAAGATCCAACGCTAATTGGCAGACTTTGATCAGGCAGCTTTGTCTGAGCCGTTGTTCGAATCGAGGGCTCGAATATCACCTGGAGGTTGCTCTACGATATCTCTCATCGAATTGAAACGTACAAAGAAAATTAATACTAATCCAAGGCAAGGAGTCAGCCGATAAATAAACTCGACTAATCACGGAGAGATCGAAAATTTCATCCTGTTGAAATAGAATTTTAAATTGACCGTCGAAATTTTGCATCTAAAAACTTCGCGGTATTTTTTTTTTTATTTAACCTTCCATTCTCCATGCAGCTTACGTATGAAAATCTTACATATAGCATTGTTCCTGTAAAATTGCGAATGTCAATTTTATACATGATCTAGAAAAGAAAAAATGTTAATATCACGTGGCATGAAAATAGAATGAAGAACGGTGTTTCAAAAGCAATTTAAAAATTGTACACGTCGAAATATCGACGCGATACGGGTAAAATATTGATTTCGAAGTCAAGAACTATGTCAGCAATTCCGAAAGAATCACAGGAGGGTATATGGAGGGATGTCGACGGTTTGAAAGTTTGAAATTAAGTTTCACAAGTTTCCCGGCTTTTCCGTAGGGAAAAGACTCTCGATCTAACCTAAAATTTTTCACCTACAAATATTACCTTCGATTCACAAAATCTTTCGCAAGAATTGGTTTCGATTTCCCTAATATTCCTAGTAAGTCAAGGTACAAGGTAAAAATATACAGCATTTCAGTATTTATATACGGATATTAGATTGTGTCAAAGAGTCGACTATTTTCTTTTTTTTTTTTCCGAAATTCAAGTTCAAAATAATTTATTTAAAGTAAAAAGGTATTTAAGGACCCTGAATAACTTTTGAAAGAGTAAATTTATCGTAAAATGATAAAAGAACTTTTTTGTAGAGCGTTGAATTCCCTACAAAAATACTCTCTGGTCTCATCATTACATTTATGCGTTGAACAGTTATAAAGTTGCAAAATATAATGAAAGAAAAAAAAAAAAATTCCATGGTTATTCAAATGGGAAATAAAAAATCGCGATAACGCACCTCGGAATATTGATATCAAGAGCTCGAATTTGGATATCATTCTTTTTCCGTGATTTCAAACAATATATTCGTCTTGAATTTTGAAAATAAAAATGTTCGATCTTTTTCATACAGTTTATATATTTCTTTTGTATTTGTTTTAAGCATGCTCCATTAAATCGTACCAAAAAAAAACAAACAAAAAGACAAGACAACAAAGAAATGGTGAAAGAAAAGCCGTCGAGGCGGTGAGAAAGAGGCGGAAATCGGTTCTATTAAGCTCCGTACAATGCTATCCAGATTAAACCGTTTCACCAGCATTCTGATTGCTATTAAGTAAGATTAGATTAGATTAGATTAGATACCGCTCGCATTATCTTTCCCGGCTACTACCGTGCTCAGAGCTACGTGACCGGGAAGTCAATCATTGCCTTATACACACAATAAGTGTATAATACGCACAGGCAGGTATATTAGTGTGCGCCTGTTCGTGTGTGTGCGTGTATTAAAGCTGCAGGCACACAGTTAACCCCTTCTTCAATCCCAGAGATGATTCTGTGGCCTCGAATATCTCCTAAGCGTAACAATATCGTCCCTTCAATCCAAACTGCAGCCCACGGGACGTCGGGAATTAGAAATAAAAGTCGTAAACCTGCGACGTCATGCTGATATCTAACCGCACGCTAGATGAATTTATACATCGACACAAAGGGCGCGATAAATCGCTCTCTGATATCACCAGTGATAGACGTTAACTCGATTTTACATTCACTCATCCGTAGTTTTCAAATTGCAAATGATATAAAAATTGTAGTTGTAGTTGTAGTTCCAGTTGCAGTCGTAGTTGTAGTTGCAGTTGTAGTTGTAGTTGTAGTTACAGTCGTAGTTGTAGTTGTAAATGTAGTTGCAGTTGCAGTTGCAGTTGTAGTTGTAGTTGTAGTTGTAGTTGTAGTTGTAGTTGTAGTTGTGGTTGTGAATCAAAATGTAGTTGTAGTTGTAAATGTAAATGTAGTTGTAGTTATAAATCTAAATGTAGTTCTAGTTGGAAATACGAATCTAGCTGTAGTTGTGAATGTCAATGTGGTTGTAGTTGTGAATGTAGTTGTAATTGCGAATATAGTTGTAATTGTAGCTGCAGTTGCAGTTGCAGTTGCAGTTGCAGTTGCAGTTGCAGTTGTAGTTGTAGTTGTAGTCGTAATAGTAGTTCAGGTTGTAGTTCCAGTTGTAAATGTAAATGTGGTTGTAGTTATAAATCTAAATGTAGCTGTATTTTGTGATTGTAGTTGTAGTTGTAGTACTGTTTGTAGTTCTAGTTGTAAATGTAAATGTAGTTGTATTTGTAGTTTCAATTTTAGTTGCAGTTGCAGTTGTAATTGTAGTTTTAAATGTAGCAGTAGTTGTAGTTGCAAATGCAAATATAGTTGTAGTTGTAAATGTCAATGTAGTTGTAGTTATAGTTGTAGTTGTAAATGTAAATACAGTTGTAGCCGTAAATGCAAATACAGCTGTACTTGCGAATGTAGTTGCAGTTGTAAATGCAGTTTCGGTCGCAGTTGTAGTTCTGTTGTTCAATGTGTAATATTTTTTCTCGCACGCGATTCATTGATTAAAACGATAGTTCGGTAAACCACATTCTGTCGAATAAAATCACTGACATTCGTCGTTATCGACGTACAACGCGCCACCCGATTCTTTCGCATTCTTTTCACCATCCTTTTTCTCGGGTCCCTTTTCTCTTAATATGAGAAATGGATACGCGCCTAGCCTTGCAAATTTTCCAACCAATGCTGCACGTATGGTACAGTGGGATATATCCCCCCCGGCGCGCGATGCTCCCTCAGGTGTAAAAGAGGCACGCTCCGATGCCTTGGCAAGCTTTTCCGCATTATTGGGCTTCGCACCCCTTTCTCTGCTCTTCTCTATACCCCAAGTATAATAATAATAGTAATAATAATAACATTAATAACAATAATAACAATTCTAATGATACAATATGCTTGCTTATGCCTGTAACGCGTACGCAATATGTTTGTATACACATATTAAATACACAATACGTGTTTATTTATATTTATCATTCGGTGCACTGCGCATGCATGAAATATTATCATCGATTATCGTTTGGAATGTGGATCAACTGAAAAGAGGAATTTAATTTACTGTTATTTCTGTCTGTCAGTGTTTCACACGTTGCACCGATTATTTTATTCTTTCTTCGAATTGTTCAAAATATTTTTGGAGGTGTTTCCTTGTTGAGCATCTTTGAAATCTAATATCTTCAATTTCAAATTACTGGTAGTAAAGTTTCAGGCTAATCAGCTGAAACACGAATTGGAGTCGAATTTGAGCGTCAAAAGAAATGTGGAAGTAGAAACGACGGATGATTGAGGCGATTTTCACCAACGATGGCGATCAAATAACAAAAGAAACAGCGATTTTCAAGACACTAAGAGAAGCGTCCGCGGATACGATAAGCGAAGGAATAAAAACAAAAAAAATCCGAAGAACATAAAAATAAGCATAATTCCTGAATGCATGGGGATAATAAACTGTGAGAAAAAAAAATAAATGAATAAATAAATAAACAAGAAATCGTACCGTGTGAAGCTTTCAAATTTCGATAATCGCATTTTGAATTGTTGCCTGGGAGAAAAAAATAAATAAATAAAAATAAGAATAAGAAGAGAAATAAATATAAACGTATTCAAAATGGGACAAAAATATTATATTCACCCCGAAACATTTTCAGATAACATATATACATGTGTAATATATGTATATCATTACCTCCAGCAAGCCGCTGAAAGAATTGAAATGTAAAAAAGCCATGCATACATATGCAATCGTAAGTCCTAGGTACCTGCTATAAATATTTAGCCACGTAAAAATAGCGGGAGAGAAATTGCAATGTAGTTTACGCAAAAGTGCAAATACGCGTTAAATCTACCACGAAATAAAAATCTTCGCTAATTTTTATCCATAAAAAATAAAGAAAGCTATTATCATTCCGTATTATCGCAATATATATTATTTGCAGTCTTGAAACGTTAGACTGGATTATTTTGAATCTTCCGCGTCGAAGAGAGACGTTACATTGTACGAAATTTACACCCTTAATAAATTGAAGATATTCTTGCGAAAATTTATCATTCACGCGATAATTTCACGCGCAAATTTATTTTTTTTTTTTTTACGCCAATTTTGACCTCAGCAACCTCGAATTCTCCCGGCTCAGCGTTATAAATTTTGACCACGATTTCTCCCGACGATTCGGCAGACGGGAAACCCCTGAAGGCCAGACCGGACCTTCGTTCCGTATCGAAAACTGGAAGCGAACTCCGGACCGTTTTTCCAGGCTCCGAAGCCTTTCCTGGGACCGGTAAGCCAGGGAAATTTTGCCGACGGCGCCACGAGTGGTACGGAAATTCGCTGTTTGCAGGGTCAGCGTACCTGCCTTCCTATTTTAACAGAGTTTTGTCCGTGTCTAGTATCGATCACCCTCTCATTGCCTCCGATGCGCCGCTCCCGACCTCCCTTACACTCCAAGGTTCATCTGCATGCGTGCAGCAGTCTCGAGTGTCTGTTAAAAACGTGCAATTTCCTTTTTGCAAATTTTCAAACCACCGTTATCATCGAGCTTCGGTTGATTTTACGCGGATTTCAAAACCGCCGGAATACCGATAATTTTTAGAATTTTTAATGGAAATCGTGGAAACAATTTGGACAATGAGAAATATTTTATTTGTTACAGTAACGAGAAAAATTGAGTAAAACAGGTGTCGTTGAAAAAACTGTTTGAATATTGTTGGAATTACGAAAAACGTTTTTGGTAATCGCAACGCAAAATCAGTTTCCGAGGTTTACTCTACGTTTTTTAGTTGAACGAGGCTTTAAATGAAGTTATAAATTTATCACGTGAAATTTTACCATCGATCTATCTCTGAAATTCTGAGTCATAATTTTCGAAAATATATTTCGGATCAAAACGGTTCAATTACCGCAATCTTGCGCATTATACGATTATTGAGATCTTCGGTGAAAAAGAAGACAAGGAAAATAAAATAAATATAGAAAAGCTTCTCGACCATTTTCAGATTTCTTTCATCCTCTGATGTTGCTTCTTTGTTTCTCTTCATTTTCACGCCCGCAAGCTCCGGAAAAAAAAGGAGGCGAAGAAAAGTAGAATATGTTGCGAGGAATAAAAAAATAGGGGAAAGAAAAAAAAAACAACGCAGATAAAAACTCTACTCGAGGAAGAATATTATTATACAATTTGCATTGCAAAGTATGTATTCGAGACAACGGTTACGTTTGTATACGGCATTGATAATAGTTTCCTTTTTTTTTTTCCCACCATCCTTCCTTCATCAACTTTGGTTTTACACTTTTTATCCTGTTCTTATTCTATTTTGATTTCATACCGCTTGTCGCGTCGTGATGAAAAACAATATCCAAAAGTTGGTAAAATTGGCGCGTTAGATTTATCACATACGTAAAACGATTCACAACCAAGACTATTGTTACACGATATATTTGACACAAAACTCTTGTTATATCATGATGCAAATTTTCGCTAAAGCGGATAACAACGACGATTGTCGTCGAGTTTTTTTTTCTTGCTTTCCTTTCCCGATATTCTCGTTTTCATGGCCTGTTTTGCCAACAGTAGGTAAAAAAGGGGAAAGAATAAGGAAAAAAAAAGAAAGACCGTAAAATTTTCACATCTTTGAAAATCTCTATACAAAACGTACGCTTATATCATATTCATTCGTGAAAATACGCCTATATATTCAATCGCCGAGACGAATACCGAAACTCCCGTTTATACTTCGGACGTAAATTCTCACCCCTCGCAAAGCTTTGCCATCTACGGAATTGAAATACCGCGACCGCATTCTTCGCCTTCCGCAGGTATATGAAGTTTTTCTTTTTCTTTCTTTTATTTTACGATTTCTTTATTTTTCCTTTTACCTTGCAGATCCTTCATCTTATTCCCCTCTCTTCGCACTTGAAAAAAAAAAAGTAAATCCGCTGCCTTTGCAATTTAATTCATCATCAGACACGTACTACTTTAAATACTCTATAATATTGACAAAAGCTTCGCGTTGTTACGTTAAAAGACGAGAATTATCGAAACGTTGTGATGAGTTAAATTTATCGCAACGATAAAAATTTCAGCAATAACGTTGCTCGTATTTTTGGTAAAAAATGATTGAAAAAAGAAATCTATAACAAGTTACAGGAATGATGGAAAAAAAAAAAAATAAAAACTTTCGGCTCACCAAATTAAAAGTGTTTAACCATCGCTAGATTTGTGATTGCAATATTTTTGAACAGTTGATTCAGTGCATTTGCAATCATAAGATATTATTCGTATTTGTAAAAAAATGTTTCTGTTTCTAATTCCGCGACAACTTCAAGCAATTTCATTTTTTTTTTTTGCAACGAAGAAGAAGAAGAACGGAGTTTCTTTGTTATTTCCAAAAATTTGCCAATTTCGTTGGTAAAAAATTGGACCAATTATATTTTTCCATCTTTTTATTCAATTATATTTCAACTCGGAGTAGTGACTTCTAATGAGCTCATTATTTTTTTTTTACGCTCTGACTTACAATTAGCGATCGTTTCAAGATTACTCGACCTTTTTCTGTTAATCGATTGAACACGACGATTTTTATTCTTATTTATATCAGGGATGAACAGCCTCAAAATACATTTTTACTTGAAACACTCGGTAATTATTAAGTGTGCGATACTTGTGTACTTGATACTGAATAAATAATTAAATAAGTAAATAGTGAAATAAAAATACCAGGTAAAAATTTATTTAGTACTCTTTTAACTAGAAAATACAAAGCAACAAATGTATTTTGTTCTTTTCCATTCTTCTTTTGCTATTTTTATCAAATACTTGCACTCCCTGCATCTGTGTGTTGCACGTATGTACACATACATACAGGGTGTCCCGATTTAAAAGACGCGTTACGTTTTCAGTCGACCTAATGGTTCAATTGGAAAATGTGTCCTATAAAGGTTGTACGATTCGTAGGGGGACACGTAAAGAATTTTTTTCACGCGGTTGACCATCGCAACTGTTAATGCTGGACCAGTTTTAAAAATAATATAGAATCGTACATTTTTCGCTCAACTCAAATATTCTTTATTCGAAACTGAACTGATTTCTGAGGAAATTGTTTTTTTTTGTTTTATAAAATGAATAGTTCGTGAGATACGATAAAGAATAAGCTTCTGCAAGACACGATGAATAAAATTCCTAATGCGTGGATAGAAATTCCAAAAGCAATCCATTTGAATCCACCTCTCCATGTATTACAGGATTTGATTTTTCGTCGTACCTCGCGAACTATTCACTTGATAGAAAAAAAAAATTTCCCGACAAAATTGTACATTTTCAAATAAAGATTTAAGTTGAAACAAAAATGTACGATTCCATTTTTTTTCTTTTTTTTTTTTGATTAACTGGTCCATTTTCCACAGCCATCAACAGTCACGACGTTCAACCGCGTGAATAAAATTCTTCACGTGTCTCCCTCCGATTCATAAAACTTTTATAGTACACATTTTCTAATTGAACCATCTGCTCGACTGAAAACGTAACGCGTCTTTTAAATCAGGACACCCTGTATACGTATTGCGGACGCAAAACAAAAAAAAATAAAAACAGCTTAGAAAATAAGGAAAGAGGCCCGAAAACTGTCGAAGAAGCTCTACTTTTTACTAAGTTACTATTTTATATCTACTTTTAATCTAAGAAAAAAAACAAGTTTCACAAGAAAAAACTATTTTTTTTTTTTTTTGTTTTTCGACCGCAAAATAAAATATTTATTCTTGAAAAAAAAAATCAACAATGCTAGCTCTCGGCCCACTTTCGGACCAGGACGAAAAATGATGTTTCGGGTCATAGTTTCTGTGAAAAAAAAAATGATCAATTTAAAAGCGATCCCTCTTCACGTTTTCTCACAATCTTATGATTTTCGACCTCGTGCAACCCCTTAAAAATGAAATAAAAATTTCCAAAGATTTGAGGTCGTATTTTGGGCCAAACGGAATCCAAAATAAATTGGACATCAAAATCGGAAGGGGTCAGGCCGATGGCCCGGCGAATTGACATGGAATTCCCCATATGTATGTATAGTATTTACGTGTTGCGATTTATCGTCTCCCGGTTGGCTTGCCGCTTGTCTAGCCTCGGTGGCTGAATGCAGCAGCAGCCTCTGCACGTTCTGCACATCCACTGCATACATGCATATATGCATACCTATATCTACTGCCTGCAGCAGTGTGGCTGTGGATGCTTAAGTGCATCTGCAAGCGTTCTATACATTTTCTCCAGCGTCGCGTCGGTGCTGCAGTAATTTTATACATGCATACATATATATATATATATATATGTATATATATATATGCATGCGTAAAAGCACACTTTATATACATTTATATATAAAATTACGATACATGTATACATATAATACTTTACATACTACGTAGCTGGAATACGTACCACCTAACCTTCAACTTTTTATTGCAAGAGAGTAGAGAGAGATGAATCATTTTTACATTTTTTTCCCCCAAGGATATCTTTCGTACACAATTTTCTACGCTGAGAAAAATTTCATTCGTTATGGTAAATAGAAAAATTGAGTAAAACAGGTATCGTTAAAAAAAAAAACTGTTTGAATATTGTTGGAAATACGAAAAACGAGGTACGCCTAAACATTTTGCGCTATCGTCGATCATTTTTTGGTACTTTCAACGCAAAATCAGTTTCCGAGGCTTACTCTACTTTTTTAGTTGAACAAGGATTTAACGCCAATTTATTCACGCGCGAGCATTAAATTTTCGCAACAGTTGCAAGAAGATCTAGCAACAGCGATCGTAACGAGAAAGAATAGTAACGGATACTAGACTTTCCGGTAACAGCTGGAAAACTAATTTTCATTTTCTACCTAGAAGTATATTTTTCGATTGTGGTAATAAATGAAAATAGTTAAGAACCGAGCGGTAATCGAAGCTAAAAATTTCTCTCAGCGATATGGCTAATGAAATTTGTAGTTATTTATTTGTTTCTTTTGTTTCTCGTCTGCTCGAAGGAACAGAAATTTCAGTGAACGTTACTGAGGATGGAAAAAAAAACTGTAATTTTCACTGAAAAACGAAAGAGAAGGGACAAAAAAAAAAAAAAACATCCAAAAAACATTCTACAAGAAAAATTGAATACTGAGCAATTGATGTTGATTTTCAATAAAAGTATAACAGAACAAAAATTGAAATTCAAGTTTCTTACGATCAAAGTAATTTCGCGCATGGCAAGAAAAAAAAAAAACATTACTGCTTCGGTTTAATATTGCGCCAAGCGAATTCTAATCAGTTAACAATAGTGAAAGTAATGAATGATTTTCGTTAAACGGTGAAGCATGCGATTGGAATTTTGGAAATTCTTAATATAAATTTAAATCGATGGTTGAATAGGCAGAAGAAGCCGAAAGACGCGCCGGTTTGTGCAGTAATTTCAAGAATTTTCTCATCGCATAGCTGCTGAATCCTTCAAGCTTTCGACGGACCTCGAGTTTCCAACAATCTTGCATAGTTCACCCGCTGATCGATTGAATTCGTTTTATAAATTTTCTCCCGTTTCTCTCTTCTTCTTATTTTTCTTCTACTCGTATTTCTTTTTCGCCCTCTTTCAGCTTTTCATTCTTATTCATCTTCCAGCCGCGTACAGTGTTTTGAAATTTCAAGTAGTAAAGGCAAAGTTTGGCGGTACAAAACGAGCGCTACAAAACTTCGTCAAACTCTGGTATAAAGGAAGGGAAAAATTTTCTATCGAACTTGGAACAGGAATTTTCTTTCCGGTTCGTGGAATATTCTCACAGCGAAATACTTCAAAGAATTTATAAACGTACAATCGCGTACGATGCGTTATTTAAAAAAAATTAATGACTATCCGAGAAAGGATAAGACTTTGAAAGATCTTTTCAAATCGACATTCAAACATTCCGTGAAATATAATATACAAAGTTATTGTCGGATATCCAAAGTTTTGACACAAGCTTGAAATTTTTTTCTAAACATCACCGTGTACAGAATATTCTTTGGTCATATTCGACAAAGTTTACGAAAACGACATTTTTCTACTCGCCGTGTAAATTTGACGTCAGTATTTTTGTGGTGCAACAAACAAAAAATGGCCAAGCTTTTTCCCTCCCTCGCTTTGAATTTTTTCATACAATTCAACGAAGTTTTGCAATCGTTTGTTAAATTTTCAACCTTACCCACTAAAAGCTGGTCAAATTTCAGTTTTCGATAATGCCGTGTCACCGAACAATTGCGGTGAATCGATTCTCCGCGTGAATTTACCCCGTCAAATCAAGCGATGACAGTAAAATAAATTCCAACGTTCGAAACATTGATTGGCACTGCTGCCACTGCCGCTTATTTTGCAGTTAGTTACTACAAGCGGTATAAAATCGTCGACAAAGCTCAGACCAGCTTTTCCCGCACCTGATAACTTACCGACGGTGTTTCGACACCCCTAAGGTACGACCCTTTCTTATCTGAAACATCGCAACGCCATCTTGTGACAGTAGATTCGAAAAATCGCGACAAAGTTCAGCCAAGAATAAATTTGAACAATTATTGATTCCACCGAAGACTAAAGTTTGTTTTTTTTTCCCATCCCGTGTGCTTCCAAAATTCCAATTAAAATAAATAAATAAAAAAAATGGAAAAATTCCGAAAGGAAAGAATCATCTCGCCTCGAAAAAAGTTTCAAAATTTCCACGAGTTTTATCACCCGACATTTTCTTTAAATTAAATGAAAAATATCATCTTTCGCGGAAAAAACCCGTCGATATTTCGTTTTTTTTTTTTTTCTTCCTCTCATTTGAATACGCGTTTCCTTTCGGTCCTCAAGATTTGTTCTTCCTTTCAATATTTCTTCGCGGCGTTTTTCTTTTTTTTTTTTTTCATTTTCTAAGGAATTTAACCATAACATACACGGTATTTTGCATACAGAACGGAACGAGAAAAAAAAAAAAAAAAAAAAAAAAAAAAAAACACAAGGTTGAGAAAACTAGAGGAGAAAATTAGAGAAGGACGAGGGATTTTATCATACGAATGTGAATAAAATTTTCACGAAATCCGAAGTGATAGATGAACGGAGGATGGATGACTGACGTGAGAATAGATGTTCGAATCTCAAAAAAATCCGCATCGTCATCCCGCATCTTAAAACCGGGGAAAAATAAACCGCAAGAAGAAAAGGAAAGATTTCTTCTCTCCGTTCCATTCTTTTCCCTTTCTCGTTTTTTTTTTTCTTCCTTTTCCCTATCTTGGTTTTCTTTTTCTCATTTTTTTTTTTTTTTTTTTTTTCCGTTCCATTCTCGCGTTTTCCTTTTTTTCTTCAGTTAACGCCCACTTCACGCACGGACGCACTCACTCGCCTGTCAAGTACCATATTACGTAATGAAACTTGAGTTACCGCTTGGCCAGTCCACCTCCAGACCTCGACCTAGGTAACGGAAAAAATTGAACACCTTTAAATTGCTCGCCTCCTCCCCATTTCCCACCTTACCTCATTCCCCGTCACGAGTCAAGTTATTCCCCGAGCGATATGACGATAGAGAGAGAGAGAGAGAGAGAGAGAGAGAGAGAGAGAGAGAGAGAGAGAGAGAGAGAGAGAGGGAGAGAGAGAGAAAGTGAGAGCGAAAGAGAAAAACGGGGGAAGTAAAACGTGACAAACATTTCAAGCGAAAATATAACCAACTTTTGAATGCAAATCAGAGCCTTACAGATTCTTGGTTTATACTCTTTCAGACTTGGTAATTTAAAATTTTAGTAATTGTTTCGTGCGATATAAGCTGTTATCGTCAAGATTATCGTTATTGTTAATATTATTATTATTATACAACTATAATTTCTGTACGATTTTTTTTTTTTTTTTTTTTTTAACCCCTGTCAACATCTTGAAAGTTGAACAAAATTTGAATATCTAACACGTAAACGAAAAATCGGATTTATGTAAGTTTCAAAGTTCTACGATCATCGTAAAGTGATATAATTTATTTCAGTATACAATTGGGAGGTGGTAAAAAGAAACGAAAATAAAACAGCAGAATGTAAATGAATACAAATAATTGAATACAAGTAACGCGTGAATAATGATTCCATATCTGAGTTTGTAGAGGATCGATGCGTGGGAAATTATTTTTCTAATCACTCCCATAAATCGTGGCATTGAGAGAGAAGCGGGGGGATTCTAAATCGATTTGCAATTTTCCCAACGGAAATTGGGCTGCAAGATGAAGAATCGAGGAAAAGGAAAATACGAAGTAAAAATTAATCTTTCCTCCGCTGGACTTTTTCACAAACGTAATTCGTAGAGAACGTAGGTTGAAAAATATATAATATAAAGATGCCTCTTCTTTCACGGAATCTAAATTTAATAATCATCCATAATTCGAATAAAGTTTTGCCTGTATCAACATCGTCGACGAAGTAAAACTCAGTTTACAAAACTACAAAGATAGAATTGTGAAAGTTTGTGAAACTCGCTTCGTAAAAATTTGCGATTGTACATTTTAATATTTTTCTTTTATCGCTGAAATTCTAATCTCGTCGCGTCAGAAAAGAGGAAGAGAGAGAAAAAAAAAAAAAGAAAAACTAGTACAAATTGCTTGGCATCATTTTTTTTCGATCTTCGGATACTTGAATCAAACGATCGCATATCCATTTTCAACGCGTCGACGCGTTTCTCAGATAAAATTTTCCAACGAAATTCGTCTCGAATTTCAAAATCTATCTTCCGACATCGGCGCGATATCCGAAACCGCGGATCTTCACGAATTTAATGCACGTCTAAAATAAATAGAACATCAAAGCCAAAAGCGGACAATCCATTCAAAAATACACAATTTATCTTTCACCCCAAATTCTTCGAACAACAAATATCTTATGGAATTCGGGAAACGGCGTGTAAAAAGAAATATATATATATATATACGTATATATTTACAAACATAAAGGATGAGGAATGAATCAAAAAATATACAAGAAAAACACGATGACAAAGAGAACGTAACCTGATCCTCGCAAACGTTGCTCAAGGTTTGAAAAGTAAAGCTTGCCGGTAGAATCACAGCTTGCAAAGAGCTGGAACGAGGCGAGGAGTGATAAAAGGGATAGCTAAAAGCCGAGACCGAAAAGACGAAAGGCAAACAGACCTTCGCATATATATAAGACCGCAACCAACAGAGTTCTCAAATCTCAAGGAACAACCTCAGGCTCGTCACACCCCGTATAATGCGACGAGGTCTCGTTGCGAGCTTGCGGCTTGCGGCTTCCGGCTTTCGGTGGCACAACAATAAGAGAGAGGATCCAATAACTCGCATCTTCTCCTATATCAATCGTTTGCCGAGAATTTCATCCCCCGGCATCTGTCGATGCTTTTTTCGTCGAACTTGCGGAGCGGGGTTGAAGTTACGAATTTGAAAAGTTCCGGAAGCGCCTAATTCCGAAATTATTTGCTGGCGAAACTTGATGTGAAGAAATCATACTTTTAGAGAAAGAACAAAGTTTCAAACGGCCGGAAACCCGAAATTCAAGTTTCCGAAAGTTTACGACAGAGCAAAATTTCGAAAAATAAAGTTTCGATTGAGTTGAGTAGCGAAAATTGAAATATAATCGCACAAACTGAGAGAAATTTTTAGTTCCGGTTACCGCTCGGTCCTTAACTATTTTCATTTTTTACCAAAATCGAAAGATATAGTTCTAGGTACAAAATGAAAATTAGTTTTCTAGCCGTTACCGGAAACTCCAGTATCCGTTACTGTTCTCTCTCATTACTATCACTGTTGCTATATTTTCTTGCAACTGTTGCGAAAATTTAATGCTTGCGCAACAATAAATTAACGTTACAGCCTTGTTCAGCTAAAAAAGTAGAGTAAACCTCACAAACTGATCTTGCGCTGCAATTACCAAAAAAAGGATCGACGATAGCGCAAAACGTTTACGCGTACCTCGTTTTTCGTAATTCCAACAATATTCAAACAGTTTTTCAACGATATCCGTTTTACTGAATTTTTCTAATTACCGTAACAAATGAAATCTTTCTCAGTGCAGCGTAGCTTAACTCAACGAGTGGGTGTAAAAAAATCGTCAATCAAAAACAAAGAAATCTCAAACGTGGTGAAATTTCACCTAACCGGAATTCGAAACAACCGAAAAATCTTTGTCCATTCGAAAAATCAATGTTTCAGAGCTTTTAATTTTCTCATTCTCTCACTTTCGGAAACTTTGATCGTCGAATTTCGGACCTTTCGAAATTTTCCACACATCTTCAAAGTTTGATTTCGTTGTCTCAACTTTCGGCGCCAAAAAATTCGAAATTTCAACACCGCTCCGAACTTGACGGGAGGGGGGGGGGAGGTGGGGGCAAAGCTTTTCCAAAGCCCAATATCCCTCCCCCTCCCTCGCCCCCCGTTTTATCGCCATCACAAACGGCTTTGGGGTGTTGATTATACAACGTTAGGCTGGTATTAGAAGGCCGCACGAAACTCGCGTAATTAGTCGTTTTAACCGGCTTCCGAGCTATTAGGAGGTGGGGGGGAGGGGGTGAAGAAGGGGGCCCGTTTAGCGACAGCATTTATCAACCCCCCGCGGCCCCGGCAACGCGTTATAACAGAATTCTCTTCTTCGTTCCTCACCCCTGGAACCTGCTCGCCTCCTCAGGCTTGACTAATTTTATCCGGTGACAATTTACCAGCTCAAGTGACGAGGACGACAACGAAAACGACGACGCCGCGTTCAGACGCTACGCGATTGCGATTCACCCCCACTGCGGGTTCTTTTCAACCCTGACAGAAGCGCGAGAGGTCGCGTCGAAGAAACATATCCAACGATTTCACGACGCGAGAACATTCTCGAGATGATTTTAGAGATCGTTCAGTTTTACTGGAAAATAGCTGAAAATTTGAAGAAAGTTTTTATACACCGTTAAAAATTTCTAACGAAATTTTTGTTTTTTTTTTTTTTTTGCTCGATATTTTGAAGAAACGATTTTTAAGTCAGTTGCAAACAATCACGTTATCCGTAAGACTAGAATTTATGAAAACATTTTCGTGGGTTACGGTTTCGTCGTTGGAAGAAAAAAAAAATCACCACGTTATGTACGAACTTGAAAATACGACACTTGGTCAACATTTTCATTCTTAATATAAGGGTTGATGCGATTTTTCAATACCGTATAAAATATTTTTCAGATTCTGCGGAATTTTTCAACGATACGAGAATAAAAAAAAAAAAAAACGTTGCGAGAAAAAATATTCCAACAGAAGTGACGGGCAAATTTTGCGATGAGATAAGGTAAAGATTAAAGATTACTTTCATAGTTACGCCCAAAATTTTTCATCCAATTTCCAAATTTCAATTCACTCAATCCAAAAAATGTATTTTATTATTATTTTTTTTTTTTTTTTTATTTATTTTTTTTTCCGCAACAATAAACGGAGAGAAATTTTAATTTCCGGTTAGCGCTCCGTCCTTAACTGTTTTCATTTTTCACCACAAACGAAAAATATACTTCTAGGTAGAAAGTGAAAATTAGTTTTCTATCTTAAGAGCTGGTAAGCTAGAAAGTCTAGTATCCGTTACTATTCTTTCTCATTACGATCGCTGTTGCTAGATTTTCTCGCAACCGTTGCGAAAATTTAATGCTCGTGCAAGAATAAATTGACGTTAAAGCCTCGTTTAACTAAAAAAGTAGAGTAAACCTCAGAAACTGATTTTGCGTTGCAATTGCCAAAAAAATGGTCGACAATTCGAACAGTTTTTTTTTTTTAACGATACCCGTTTTACCGAATTTTTCTAGTTACCGCATGAAATGAAATTTTTCTCAGCGTGCAGTAACTGTAAATTGGGGTATAATTTACCAAGTCAATGTTTCTGCGAATGTAATAATTATACGCAATCGTGAATCACGAACTTCCAGTTGTACAGTCAAGGTTCACTTTTGACATTAAACGGGAATAGAATCCGAGCAGGATCTTCCTGCAGGCGTTCTCCGCAGGATATGCGGGCTTAATCGAGGTCTTATATAAGCTAATTTGAAACGGTAAGCTGCCGTAACAGCGAGCTTAAAGCTGCAGAGATAACCTCTCGGACTTTTACGAGTCTGTTTGAGAGAATAAACGTGATAGCTATTCATTTATGCACGCGTGCGTAAGCGCCTTGATTAGAGGTTGGACTTGATATACGTGTCTGATTATTAGGTGAGGGCACGTAATTAATGTCGATCGGTTGCGAACGCTTTTTGCATTTTTATTACAACATCGCGTTTTGCGTTACGCCGAAAAGTAATTGTACGCTTCACACGTTGCGGTCTGAAATTTATTGCGAGAGTGAAACGAGTGATATGGTTTTTTTGATTTTTTTTTTACTTTT
The DNA here is from genome assembly GCF_021155775.2 of Neodiprion pinetum. NCBI lineage: Eukaryota > Metazoa > Arthropoda > Insecta > Hymenoptera > Diprionidae > Neodiprion > Neodiprion pinetum. The sequence continues at coordinate 5,301,106 of NC_060234.1, forward strand.
TTTTTTTTTTTTTTTTAGTTTCGTTCGCAGAGCTCGCAGTAACTTCGAGTAAATTTATGCGAAAAATATGGATAAAGTATCATCGTATTTGTATGTTTCATTCTACGATGTCAGAAGCAAGGTTTAAAAAAAAAATTTCAGTTCTTACGAATCGAAAATCGAACAAAAAAAGCTTCGTAAGATTCTAAATTTGAATTTCAATCTTGATGTATGATTGTAAAGTGAGAAATTTTAATTACGAATAAAAAAAAAAACAATTCTATCCAAAAAAATGCAAAACTTTAAACCGAAAATTAAAAATCCGATGCATTCGGAAATTTGTTTCGCAAAACTGAGGCTCGTGTCACGGAAAAGTACGATTCCGTTACACGTACCGGATAATAACTTATCGCGTGCTAACTAATTTGTCTCGTTAGATTAGAATTAATCGAATATGTGTTAAAAACCATCCGGAAACGTGACTTCGAACAAATTAACGAATTGCATCGAGCCTCTCGTTGCCGGTCTTAATTTTCAACTCGATTTAACGAACAGACTGGCTGGGTTCACGATTCCGAATTCGCGATATTGACGTAATATTCGCATATATCTGGTATCGGCTACAGATCTACAGAGTCATTCGGTAGCAGATAAAAAAGAATGAAAAAAATTTTAAACATACGTACACTCGTATCCATCCATCCATCCCTCTCGATTCATAAAAAAAAAAAAAAAAAAAATGCAATAAAAAAAAAAAGAAAAGCTACCACGAATTTTAAATTCATCCGTTTAAATTTCTTTCCTCCCTTTTTTCCATTCTGTACGGTTTTTTTTCGTTTTTTCTTTCTTTCTCATTTACAACTGATAAGAATTTTCGCTGTATCGTCAAGAACATATATATATATATATGTATACATGTATATACATAATATCTTCGGCTTATAGGACGCCGTCGTAGCCGGCGAATATGGTGAAAGATACAAGAAGAAAATCACCGGCAATGCAGACGCTGACGCAAAAAGCAGAGTCAGCGAATGACGTCGCTTCGCTTCGCCTTACCGTTCTCGCTAATCTTGAGCTACAAAATCCAATCTTAAAACGACATCGGTTTCGCTGTTCGGTTCGGCCCCGTAAAGTTCAATCCCTAAGCCGCGTCCAGAGAAGTCGAGTGTAGCGAGTCTAAATCGATTTCGGATGTATGTTTTTTTTTCTTTTTTTTTTTCTCATTTTTTCATCCCTGCAACGCCCTGAGAACCTCGAGGTATATTCAATACTTTACATCACACTCTTCAGTTATTTTTCACTTCTGGGTCAAGTTTTTCAAGCACCATCGAGTCGAAGTTTTATTCGGAAATTTGATTTCGAAAACAATTTTCAAAAATTGAAAATCGAACTTGTTCGAGACTCGAAGAATTTCAATTCAAACGAGTCGAAAATTCTATGAGAATTTTATGGGGTTTGAGGAATTTCTAAGGGGTTTACCAATTTTTTATGGGGTGTTTCTATGGGGGTTTCAGGATTTTTTTATTTTTTATTTATTTATTTTTTTTGTTGAGGGGTTTCTGTAACTTACACGGGATCTGATTCTTTGTATGAAAAATTTTCAATTCCATGGGTTTTCAGAATTTTCCAAGCGGTTTTTTTTTTCATAATTCGTACGGGATCTGACGCTTCGTATGAAAAATTGAATAATTTTTCCTATCGCAAACGTGTGGCGTCATATTTTTTTTCCAGTAATTTGTGTAAAAAATTTCCATCAGTTCGTTCGATCGATTTTGTTACAACGAGACGTGCAGCCCCGAAACCTTTGCAAAAAGCTTCGATCAAAGGCTCGGGATTTTCGACAGGCAGGCAGGCGTGTCAGGAAGAAACTCGGGTTCACTTTCGCAAGGTCCCCCTCCCCCCGCAAGTATAATTAACACAAGCTAACGCATATTACATACTCTCCGCGGTCTCTCAGGTCAGTTTCTTCTATCCTTAATAAAACGCAAACGATAATTCATTTAGGCGAGAAAATATATTCTATACTCGAGATGAAAGGAAGATAAGGATGAAAAGGAGGAAAAAAATATGGACGTCGCTGCGGTGAGAACAGGGAAAAAGGGGCCGACACAAAAAAAAAAAGAAGAAAAAAAAACTGTAACCACGAAATAATACCATTAAGAGTTATACTTCATTCCCGCGGCATTATCTCTTTATTGTATTTGTTTTTCCGGAGAGCATTAGGCCGATTGAATCTCGGATTCGGCAATCAGAGTGAAGCCGAATTGCTATCGCCCTGTTACAAAAATAATGACGGATGATGATACCTAATTTGAAAAGAAAAAAAAAAAAAAACAAAAAAACTTTTGCCGTCCAGAAATAATAGCTGCGTTTATACGGGTTCGATAGGATGATTTCGCAATTTAGGGTTGAGAAAATGTTCAAATCGCTCAAATTATGACACGTCCAAAATTCTCAGGTAGAAAAAAAAATTCAGCTTAAGAGACGAGATTTTTTTCTGGATAAAGTGAATATAATAGACTCTGTTTATTGCAATTGTGGTTGTAAGTTTAGGAATAAAGGGAAGAAGAAGAACGGAGAAAGTATATATTTTTGTCAAACTTGTGGATTTTCTTTTTAATCTCGATATTATTGTTGTTTTACTCGTATCGTTTCATTGATGAGAAATGATAAAAAAATTCTGAGATTCGAAAGTGGTTGAGTACTTTTTTTTACCTTTCGTTCGATTCAAAACTTCCACTTACAAATGAGAAATCGCAAATACCTACTCATCGAGCTGGGGACCATTTTTCGAATTGACAAAAAAATGACATTCTCATCTCTCTGTTCCTGGATATTTGCATTATACCGGGACAATCTCTTGAAACTTGGAAAATGAACCGCGAACGCGCAAAATAATTAAATCTCATCGGTCGGCGAAATCTTCACGCGGCGATATTCTTGTCCGCGACGCAGGCGGGCCAACCTACGCAAAATGTCTACGTTTGAATTTTCAAAGAGCACAAGCGTTGAGGATTCCGACCGTTCTTCGAAGAATCAACTTTCCGACCCGACGACAAATGCTTTCCAAACCTTTCCGAGTCGCTGCCTAAATTATTCGAGATTCTAACCTCGAAAATTCGTATCGAACACATCGCCGGCAGAAACAGTTCGACGGCTGAAAACTCGGGTTGGCCAGCCTGCGAGAACAGCCGATAAAGAAACTCGCGCATGCGCGGTTCATTTTCAAGTTTCAACAGATCGTCCCGGCTTATATGTATACGTATAACTTTGATACGTACGAAGCGGAGATAAAAAAAAAAAAACTGATAACTGTAACCAGCTGTTTGGGGGTGAAATGTGGGAGAACTAACGCAGAATGGAGATGAGGAGCCGCGAACTCCGCAGACCGAAAAGAAACGGGGTGTAGATAATCCAATAATAACAATATGACGGCGAAGCCGAAGCCGACCAGCTCGGGCTGTAAGTGGCTTAGCGGCATTTGCGAACCAACTTATGTGCGAATGTATAAGTGCGGATGTACGTATATTCGTATGTCTCTGGCCGCCTCGACGCCTCGAATCCGACTCTGGTTACTTGGGTACTTTTACACGTTCTCCGTCTCTCACCGTACGAGTGAAAGAAAAATGACAAAACGTCAATAGTACAAATCCGGCAGACGTAGCGTAGCTACGAAGAAAAACGTGTATCCGAGCCACCGAAGGAAATTAGTATCATTGACGCGTCGACGATGATTTTATTTCATTTTAATCCGTGTGAGAAATTCAATTATTACATATATATATATATATATGATAAATTTATCTTAATTGAAACTGATTTGAAATTAAATTATATCGTATGAATTCGTTGATTAAATTCGTACGAAACATTACGATGTAATTTTAATCGATCATTCATCTGAAATCACAGAAATCGATTCGTATTGTTCGATTTGTATGAATTTAGGTGAATTTACTTGAATCGAGTCAAGTTTTAACTACTCAAAATTACTATTATTCACTTGAAATAAATTTAAAGTAATTAAACTCGATTTCAAATCGTTTTAATTCACTTCAACTCGTATCAGATCTCTTCGACTGATTTGATAACAAGCGAATTTATTGTAATAAAAATTTATTTACAAGTTATTATTTTTTTTTTTTTTTACCTTCACGTCCGAATCTATCGCAAATATCCGAAATACCTCGATCCAAGAAATGAAGAACAGAAAAAAAAAAAAAAAAACACAACAGCAGCAACAACGAGAACAGTTTCTCTATTTATCTTTTCGATCTTCTTCGTGTTTTTACTCGAGATTGTCAAAACATTTATACAACCCGTGAAGCGCGATACCCGCGTAAAGTATAATAGCAAACGATCTATATCCTTTACCCTAATTCAACTATGATTACACATATACATTCCTATATATATATATATATATATATATTTATGTACAATATGGTACATAAGTATACTCGAAAAGAGCGATAAGGTAAAGGGAAAATAATAAAAAAAGAAAAACAGAAAAAACAAAAAAAAAAATACAGGCACGTACAGACAGAAACGAGGAAAGAAATAAGACCGACGATCCTATTCCGACAGCTTTTATACCGTCAGTTTGATATATAGATTCGTGGTATATGAGACATTCCACACCAAACCAACCTACGCATGACCCTCGCCATTGGTGATTTTTTTTTTTTTTTTTTTTTAGTCCAAATTACGGTGCAATGTGTACAAAAAAAAAAAGAAAAAAGAAACACATTTTTGACCGTGTTTTACATTTTTAGGACCACGGGTTTGATTTTTACTGCTCCGAAATACACGAAGACGCAGTTCTTTTTTTTTTTTTAATGAATAGCCTCGATCGATTGGCTACAAATTTTTTTATCGATTTTTTTTTTTTTTGAGGTAAAAAACGAACATTTCCAGAACGAGATGAAAGTGGGCAAGCTTTTTTGTTTTAGAAGCTACAGGTGAAACGAGTAATTCAAGAGTGAGAAAAAACCGACTTGAATATAAATTTGTATTTTCTAAATTCGTATTGAATTCGATTTGTAATCCAAATCTTGTAATTACTGGTTCCGCCTGTGGTTATACAAAACAAGAGCTTGTCGGCTTACATCCTGGTCTCAAAATCGTCCTTTTTCAACAAAGAATTCGTGAGAAAAATTTAAATTTGATCGATCCGGGCTATTCGTACGAAAAATGGGTTTCACGTTTTTTCGGAAAACAGTCAAAATCAAATCCGTGGTCCAAAAAATCTAAAACTCGGTGAAAGATGTTTTGTTTTTTTGAACACTCTGTGCCATACTCAAAAACAAATAAAATCACCGATGACGAGGGTCGGACGTAGGTCGGTTTGGGGTGGAATGCCTTATATAAAAATATATATATATATACATGTGTGTATAATCATTGAGAAATGGAGCAGCTGTTTTCCCGCACTTAAACTTTCACACAGTTCACCTCGACGATATCTGTAATACATACGCATTATACGTAAATACCTGTATAGTAGGGTGAGAAAAAAAAACAAATGGCTAACCTATCGAATCTATGGTCTTGAAAGGACCTGTTTACTGAGCAAAAAATTCTCCCGTTTGGAAAGATTTTTACCTCAATTTTAAAAGGTGTCGCTGGCCATTTGAAATTTCTCATTTAAATAACACTCGAAAAAAAAAAAAATTTTCATCAAAAATGCTGTAACAATTCAACCGTTTGAATTAAAAACATTTTCAATCATATTCTTGCTGGGCATTAAATACTCTAAAAAAAGACCCCGGAGTTGATTTTTTAGTCTCCAAATTCGTATAATTACGGGCCGTGAAAGTCGAAGAAAGCTTCGTTTGAGATGACTATTTTTTTTTTTTTTCACTCCATAGACGAAATATCACTCTGAACATAAAAAAAAAAATTTCCACCAAAGCCTATTAAATTCTCTTATCAAAATTAAATTCTCTACAAAAAAAGGTCCTTCACAATTTTGCTGTAAAGTTAGCAGTTTAGGAGAAAAATGAAAAAAACCATAATTTCTTAGCAAAAATCAACTTTACAATTTTTTACTGGCGAGATACTTCATACATTCTAAATTAGCTGTAGGAACTTTTAAAGAGGTGGGATCCCTCTAAAACTTCCGGCAATGGTCAATTAAATAGTATGAAAAGTCGCGATGCTATAGATAATTGACAAAAAAAAAAAAATTATTTTCACGTGTTAATTGAATGGGAAAATTTCAAATTCATTTAGCGAGTACTTAAAATTAAAATTAAGAGCTAGGCTTTGGTGGGAATTTTTTTTTATATGTTTAGAGTGATATTTCGTCTACGGAGTGAAAAAAAAAAAAATATTCGTCTCAAACGAAGCACCCCAATATATATATATATATATAAATGTTTGTATGTGTATATACGTATAAGTTTATATAGAACATGGCCAAGTTACACCGAAACGCGATGACATTTGACGGCATCGCGAATATTATTAATACCGAGGATCGGTGGCGTCGCAGTTAAAATACTATTATACCGGTATAGTGTGATGATAATAACGATAATAACAATAACAATAACAATAATAGTGCATGATAACAGTTTTGCCGTAACATCCGATTATCGTACTAATTTCCAAGTTGCATTCAAACTCACGCCGCGTGACACAGCGTAGAAAATTTATTACCGTACCCAGCGTATCCTTGCAATCAACTGATCCTTGATGGAAAATATAATTCGAGGCTACGACAAATTCTCGACTCTCCGACCTATTGCAAAACGTGACCAAAAAAGTCATCTCGAATTGCGCTAACCGATACACCGCAAATCGTCCAAGTGAACCCACTTTTTTCGATTTTTCTTCTCGTTTGCTTTCGCATTTTTGTTTTTTTTTTTTTTTTTTTTTTTCACCCCAAGTTGGAAGAATTTTTCACTCCTCCCTTCTCTGATACTGAATTTTGTGATAATTCGAATTTTCTGGAAATCGATTCGAATGAAAAAAGAAAAAGAAAAAATAAAAAGAAGATGCTCAAACATAGAAAATGGAATTTAAAAAAATACGCCGTGCGCAAAATCACTGAAGATCTATTTTTACATGATATTCACACCTTGTCATTGTTGTTGTTGTTATTGTTATTGTTGTTTTATTGCAGGCAATTTGCGGAGAATCTACATTGGCAAACTATAAAATGAAACCTGATTTGTTCCAGAATCAATTAACGATACATCGAAGCTGCAAGAACGGAGCGATAACCGAATGTTTCGAAAGTTATCAACGAACAAATTTATTCTTCACCGATCGTGAGCGCGAAATAACTCGAGATTTAAATGACGCGATAATATTTTGAGTCAAATTTATTTCAATTAATTCATGTGATTATAAGCTGATGATTTTATTTTTTATTTTAGAGTTAATTTTATTTAATTCAGATAAATTTCAGTGTTTTCGCATCATTCTTGCGTATCTCCTGTTAATTGAATTAATTTTTTTTTCTAATTCGATTCAATTTTATTTTTCATTTCAATTCAAGTTTCGTTCTCTCCAAATAGATAATTCTAGCACGAATCGAAACTAATTGAGTCCAGCTTGAATCAATTTTCCAAAAATTAGTCATTTCTCTGTATTCACGGTTGATTTTTGATAATTTATTTAATTTTCAATTATATATTCGGTTATTTTGCATTGATTCTGTCGATCCTCACATTGATTCGGGTGAATTTTAATAATCAATTCGCAAACCCACACTGACACATAGATTAAGCGATTTATTTTCCCGTCGTTCCCAACTCGGATCAGTTTATGTCAATTAATATTTCAAGCTCCAAAAAAGAATATTCTCCACATAAAAATCACCTCGATAAGCTTTGCGGTATCACTTTTCTTTTGTGTATTTTTTTTTTTTTTTTTTTTCTCTCCTTCTCCGGCAGTAATTGGCCAATCAGATTAAAAATGGGATTCCGAGAAGCGTATTCACGGGCAATGTTAGAGAAACGATTTGACCAAGGTTTGCAGTAGTAGGGCCCAAAACGAAACCGAGTGAAAATTATCGCCTCAATTTAAAAGCCGAATAGACGGGAATGGGTTTCGGGCAATTCGCTCGATTTATTGGCGAAGCTTCGCCGGTAGAAATTCGAGAGCCAGCCTCTAAGCACAGAGAAAGGGAAAGTGAAAGTGAATTGGGGCGGTTTTGACGGTATGGAATTTCGAAAACGACGTTAATAACGACGGTGAAAGGCGAGAGGGAGAAGGGAATAAGATGAGGTGGAAATCGAAGTTTGAGTTCGGCCTGGTATTCGCCAATCGAGCATACCGAGCTAAGTATATGCGGCTTGCACGTGATCTCACATCGATTAAATTTGGGATCGGAATTCCCGCGAAACGTGGAATTCGCAATTAAAGATGCGATATCTCCTCTTTGTCGATTTCGGAACTTGTCTGGCGGAAAAAACAAAAGTAAATAAATAAATAAATAAATAAATTAAACACCAACGAATCCGCAAGAATGAATTTCAAGTGCAAATGAAATTCTATAGCTTTGTTCGCAATATTTTACGTTTGTGACTGTTTCTTGAGAGAAAAAAAAAAAGAAGAAGAAGAAGAAGCGCTTACGCTCCGAGCGTATGAAGATTGTTGATTAAAAATATAACAAAAGTAACACACTAAATATTGCGAGAAGAGGGAATTTCAATTGTTTGTAAAAAAAAAGCTTCCCTTATTACGCGAAATATACGGTATTTTTGAGTCCTATTATACCGAATAAACAATAACGGAGTAATTAAAAAGGGTTTCAGAGCGTTTCAGCTTTTGCTTTCGTCTTTGCAATTATAAATCATCCCTTTATGCGTAACGCTTAACACGAATGGTACGAATCGTCAAAAAGGTTCAAACTTGTTCCCTCCTATTTCTTGATTCTACGGTCAATATATTTGCACGTTCGAATTCAATTCCACTTGACACGCAACGTTGCTTAAAAACGTACAAAATATATGTGTGTATATACATGTATAATAATGTTTGAGTGAAAAGCGGATTTACCCGAGTTTCTCATGTTATTTTGTCACGTCAAAATCTTTGTGACGTCTGTTAACGCAGAATTGAGCTCGATTAAAAGCTTTTGAGTAATTATCATCTTCGGTTTAAGTTTTGCTTCTAAATTCGCTGAAAGAATATGGAAATAATCGTGGACCTTCTGTAAACTTGTAATTTCTCTGGGCAATTTTGTAAGAATGATGGAAGAGCGAAACAAGATTTCCCGATTTCCAAAGCATATCAGAGATTATAAAATAAACAAAGTCCAACCAAACGCTTCGGGATGAAAACTAAACGATATTTTTCTGATAAAGTGAGATTGAGTTGATTCTGGGATGAATTTTTGGGAATTATTTTTGAAAATCTGCGAATCCGGACTTTTGATGTTTAAAATTCAAATCAACGAGTCGTACAGAAATTTGTCTGCATTATTTAATTTCGCTGGTTTTGCAGAGAAATTTACGAAAATACGAGAAACGCAAGCTCTCATTTCTCTCACTTCATTGAAACGAAAAACTACGTCAATTTCAATCGACAAAGTTCGAGAAGGGTGTTAAATTAGTTTATAAATATTTGATCTGATATTTTTCAACAACAAAGTGTACGAAAATTCGACAATAGAACCGACATAAAATTAGTCATAAAATAAATATAATAAATATCAATACATCCGCGCAATAATGCGATTTCTTCTCTCGCGTCCAATTACAAGGAGAATTTTTATCGCCGGTACATAAAAGTACGGTTCAAGTCCGTGGTTGGAAAATCTTGAGAGAAACGGCTAAGTGATTTCCCCGTCCCCCGTTTCCTCCCCCCTCCCTCGCTCTTCACCCTTCCGTCTGCCACCGGAAAGCTTCATCCTAGATAAAAAAGCCACCGTCAAAGTAAGGCTGCAAGGGATCATTCAATCTGTCAGTTGCGACTCTAGAGCGCTGCAAGCTATACGTACAGCTATATACCGGGACGATGAAAAAAACTCTTGAAACTTTAAAATGAACCGCGAACGCGCAAAATAATTAAATCTCATCGGTCGGCGAAATCTTCACGCGGCGATATTCTTGTCCGCGACGCAGGCGGGCCAACCTACGCAAAATGTCTACGTTTGAATTTTCAAAGAGTACAAGCGTTGAGAATTCCGACCGTTCTTCGAAGAACCAACTTTCCGACCCGACGACAAATGCTTTCCAAACCTTTCCGAGTCGCTGCCTAAATTATTCGAGATTCTAACCTCGAAAATTCGTATCGAACACATCGCCGGCAGAAACAGTTCGACGGCTGAAAACTCGGGTTGGCCAGCCTGCGAGAACAGCCGATAAAGAAACTCGCGCATGCGCGGTTCATTTTCAAATTTCAAGAGATTGTCCCGGTATAATAATAAAGCTAACGGTCACGTGGTCAAAATAGGTCAGATTTAAAAACGTTCGGGAAATAGTTGCTTCGTTGCGCGTACGCAAATACGATGTAATTTTTGAACTGCACATCCGGAGTTTCGGGAAAACGGCAGAATTCGGCGTTTTTTGGGTTTCTCTCGAAAACCGCTGTCGGTAGATGAAAAACGACTCGACCACCGTGTAGAGCGGAAAATTGTACATCGAATCGTTTCCTCGTATGTCGGAAACTGAGTCGGACTAATAAATTAAGAAGAATCTACTCTATAGATATTTAACGAGACATTTGGTTGAGCGTTAGTTATTCAAGTAGAAAAATAGGGTAAATGATCAGACAGACGAGCCGAAAACGACTAATTGATCCATTTGGACGCTTCGGTTTGTTTCGCATTACGGAAATTTGTCATTCTCGTTAATTTCTTGTCTGTATAAATTGTGAAACGAAGGGGAGAATAAAACAATCGATCATTTCCTGTCACGATAACAGAGCGAATGTGAAAATCCGTTCACTCGGGTCATTCGCAATTTTTTTGTACATTTTTCCGAAATTCCGTGTAGAAGAAATTCAGCGACATTTATCTTCCTTGCCAGATATATCTTCCAATAAAAATTCGTCACTGGCTAGAAAATCACGGCATTCGTTTCTTGTAAATTTTTAAACAAAAATTTTATAACAATATACCTCAAATTTGCATAAAATTTTCATTCGATTACAGAAGAAAACCGAAACGGATACTCTTACTTCGCAGTAACTATATTCGTGTTGCGTTAAACAACGAGTTTATGATTATTCCTGTCTTCTCAAACAACTTTTGTTACTTCAGATTTCAGTCTTGTTCAAAAGCTTGAAGGTAATTACTCGCCCAATATGGCATGAATGCGGCAAATCATTTGATCAAAAAAATCGCCAATAATAACAATTAGTTGAATTATAGGGGTTAAATTGTTTTTTTCTTTTCGTTTTTTTTTTTTTTTTTAATATATTTGTACATTAATTCCGTTCCTCGGTTATCCCACAAATTCATAACACTGTGCAATCACAATATCAGTTGACTAGTTCTTCGATCCAAATTCAAAATAATTAGTTGAATTATTCCGGGTAAAATTACTTTTTTCTTTTTTTTTTTCATGTATAATTGTACAACGAATTCCGTTCCTTGTTATCACAAAACTCGTAACACTGTGCGATTATTATATCAGTTAACCAGTTCTCCAATGCAAATTCGGAAATAAAAATGGCGCGTCTTGGCGCGAGACGTGAAAAACGCTCTGATAAATCAAAGCCTGGAATATCGGTGGTTTCGAATTTGCGTTTTCGTCCCGATTTGTGTTAAACTCGGTCATCCGCGTATGGATTCAGACTGCAGGGGTCGATTTACACGATTCCGCTCATCCTCGCCAGCATCATGTTACATATTCACATCGACGTACATGTAGGTACATGTACGTAAATACATATATCATACGGATATAGGTATGTGTCCCTGTAAAATACGGTACAAGATCACGTTCGTCGTTGATACGTTCGCACACAAAGACGGAGATCGTTGCCGTGTTCTCTTTGGCACGGTTTTCAGGTCACTTTGACGATCAGCAACTCGCGCCGTCGACGTCGGTGAACGAGAAAATAAAGCGACGAGGGATAAGGCAACAAGGAAAAATAGAAGAAGGGAGACGAAGGGGCGGGCTTGCGAGGAAAACCGATATCAGAAAGGCGAGCTTCGGGGGTACTTATCGTCGGCCAAATCTGTCGCGAAATCGAAGAGCAGAAGCGGAGAAGAGACGGTTTGTTACGGATTATCGTTCGAAGATACGAAACCCACGCACGCATCGTCGAAAAGTTTCAACGAAACTCTCCAAAATTTCGTAGAGAACGGACGCGTGTAACATTGAACCGCAAATAATAACGAACAAAGAGAGAGAGAGAGAGAAAGAGAAAGGGGGGGGGGGGGGGGGAGGGGAAAGAAGTGAAAACGAGCTCAAAGGGTAGCGAAATTAGAAACTTTGTTTCCAACCCCTCGTCGGATAAAATTTACCCGACGTCGGGTTCAAACGAGAAGGTGGACAGGTTGAATTTTTAATACAAATATGAATATATTCACGTTGCAATTTCAGATTCGTTTTGCAAACTCGCAACTTTTGTTTCCCCATGTTTCCTTTGTCTCTCTCTCTCTCTCTATCTTTTTTTTCTTTGTTCGTTTCTTCTTCCCCCCTCTCTTTTTACACCAAAGTTTTATTTTTTCATACATTTATCCTTCTCCCCCTTCTAAGCCCCAACTCCCGACACTTTTATCCCGGGCTTTATTAATCCCGGTTACTAGCGCATGGCGTATCTGTCGAACACACACTCACACCTGGTCAGGTGTTTTCAGCTCGTCGCCTTCTCATGGCTTTGAAATACAAAGCCGCTTTGCCGGCTTAAAGGGGCGACGTCGTTTCAGTTATTTATTTTATTTATTTTTTTCCATCTTCTTTTTATAAATGTATTTTTATTTATTTTTTTTTTCTACATTCTCTTTTCCTTGCTTATTTGTTTATTTTTCTTCATTTTTCAACCCTCGGGTCGCGTAACCGTATTTCGCGAGCTAGCGAATTTATCGTAGCAGATGTAATAATTAATACTGATTCGAATTTTAGGAGAGAGCGAATTACGCACGCCTTTTCCTCGAATCACTAATTCGGATTACGTTGGGTGAGCGGTTATATCGTATTATTGTTATTACGCGAGTTCGTTAAGCGCTTGTCAAACGTGACGATTGAAAACAATTTACGATTGCTTTCGGGTACTAAATTTTTACGCCTACGCCGCCAGTTTTCGAGCTTTTTTCCTTGTTCCAATGTGTGGGTATAACGAATTTTATTCAATTCATTCTTCGCGTAAAATCATTCGAGGAAAAACGAGTCTAATCGTAGACGCGATTTTTTTATTCCGTACCTACTTCGTTGATAAAAAAAAATATAAATATTGCTTGAAACTTGTTGTTGGTAATATCCAATGATAAAAATTTTCAATCGAATCAGTCAATTCGCAAAAAGGGACAAGTTTTATTGAAATATGCAATTGATAGTTGAAAATTTGAAAGTATGCAGTCGGATGATCGATATAATTACAAACGTTTAACAATTTTGAGAAAGTGTGACACGCTTAAATAGAGATAGATACTGTTGAAAGTTTTCAACAATCCGATTGTTTTTTTTTCAATTTTTTTTCTCTCTCCACGTCGTTGATCGCTGTATAAAAATAGTTTCGAGTTTGTTTCTCTTCAATTCACAAGCGTGTGAATTGCTTATACGTCTACATTTATTCATTCGTTGAGTGGTTCGCTGCATATGCTTCGAATGTTCGTTGAAGGAGGCCGTAATAACAGGATTCACGTGAGAATTCATGTCGTGTGTATATATGGGGGATTTCACGCCAATTACACCTGGGTTTTACCTTTGACCTCTTAGATTTGGCGCGCGATTTTTTCTATGATTGTTCTCACTTTGAAAGGTACCCGGTTTTTTTCTTTTTTTTTTCCGACTCAATTTGAATTTTCTACAATTTTTAGTATGGATTTTATCGACCGACCGAATTTACAAGTTTGAAAAAATTCTGAAAAATCCTGCGTCAGATAAAAAAATTTACAAGCTTGGACCCGGAGTGGGCCGATTTTCCCTTCTTATTGTTTAAAAATTTTTACCGACGAAAAAAATTAGAAGCGAGAGTTATTTTACTATGAATGGTTGCTGAAACATTTTTCGTACATCACACCGGACTTGAAAAAAAAAAAAAAAGAACTCACGTCTTTCGCAAGAGATATTTTCTCTTCTTTATTTTGCTGATAAAAAAGAATTGCAAACGGTAAAATAGTTCCGAAAAATCTGAAAAACTTTTCAAAAATCCCATGTAGTAAAATGACTTTCGCTTCTAAGTTTTTTAACGTTTTTTTCTTCGGAAAAAGCTTGAAAACAGTAAGAAGGCAAAATCGGCCCAATCCGGGTCCAAGCTTGAAAATTTTGATATCTGACCGAGGATTTTTCAAAATTGTTTCAAATTTCTAAATTTGGTCGGTCGATAAAATCGTTTCTAAAAATTGTAGAAAATTCAAATTGATTCGGTAAAAAAAAAAAAAAAAAAACAGAGTACCGTTCAGAGTGAGAACAATCATAGAAAAAATCGCCCGCCAAACCTGAGAGGTCAAGGGTAAAACCGAGGTCGAATTGGAGTGGAATGCCACATATGTATATAGATCTAGAGGACTCGAGGAGGTGAAATCGTCGGTTTACGTCGCGTCTACTCACGCCCAGGAAGATTTAACGTCATATATAACAACTTCCCGTCGCAGAAATGGCGGAGATAATTTGATAAGTTGGTAATTTGCCTGCAATTTCGGTTATACACAGGTTATAGAGACCCTAGCGAGCTCGCTCAAACACCCTTTTCGCCCCGACAAAATCGCTTTGGGGGACCAATTACACCCCCTCTGCGCAAACCTTGCCTCCCTCCCCCTTTTTAACTTCTCCACCATTATCGGCGTGTCAACGACGCGTTGTGTTTATTCCGCATTCGTATTCTTCCGTTTCTGATTTTTTTTTTTTTTCAATTTTCAAATCAACCCCCCCCCCCCCCCCCCCGACAGATTAAAACAGCGATTGCGGGGTGCGAATGTTTTTTTTTTTTTTTTTTTCATCTCGTTGTGAAAAATTGTACAATTTGCGATGGAAGGGGGAAACACCGTGAATAACTTCTTTTGCAGCCTAACGAAATTCATTAAAATGTAACAGGCATAAAAGTCGCGGGTTAACTCAAAAGAATGAATAAAAAAGTTGTATTATCAAAGTTTCAATGGTGAAACCGAAGTCGATCGAGTTAGTTGGATTTTTGTTTAAAGAATCTCTCGTGTAAAAAGAAAAGCATTCTTAGAATTTTTAATATTTCTGTACAAAAAAAAAAAAAAAGATAAGATTTTCGTTGAATTTTTCGAATAACAAAATCGGATTTCATTCGTCAATACATTGTTTTCCAAATAGTGCGAAATGGATTTATCGACAACTTCGATACGTTTTTGAATACACGTAATTTCATCAATTATGAACTAATAATTTAATGCACACATTTTTTCGGTAATTATAGGTGATTAAAAATCTGCGAATAAGGAAAAAAAGAAAAAAATCAAACATCTAAACCAAATCAGCTATAATTCAATAAAATCTGATAAACTGTGCGTTTTTGGCATTTCAAAATATTGGGCATATTATATCCTCTCAGATTAATAACGATCGGAGTTTCTTACTTAATATTCAAGGGTTCGAAGTTTCTTTCGTGTTCGTAAACAATTTTGATTCAATAACCTTTCAGTCGCAGCTTTCTAAGTTGTTTTTTTTTTTTTGTTTTTCTCTTGGTTTTTTCTTAACGTCAGATTCTTTTCTTCAGCGAATGCATTCTCGATGCGATGGCACAGAAATTGGTAAAATATTTTTATGCAAGTTCTTACCTTCGGCACGCCGATGTTCCTCCATGATTTCGTCTCGCGATCGCAGATTCTCAGCAATTTTCTCGCGGCCTAATTTGCGGTACCTTCCTCTTCCGTTTTGTTTCTCTCCTTCTCTCTCTGTCCTTCCGACTCGTGAATACTTTTTGTCGGTCACTTTTCAAGCTGCATTTCCTCACCAAACACCTTCGTCACAATCACTGTACATTTAACAATTTTTATTTCTCACACCCACGATTTTCCAACGCTTTCGTCACTTTCGGGATAAATTTTCAAGATTCATTGAATTTTCGTCCAGCGAGAATAAGAAAATTCGGGGTACGAAATAAATTACTCAAAAATGTCTTTGCCGGTGATTCTCTTCCGAGTCAAATTTAAAAATTCATCGTACAAACTTTTTGTCTCGATTCTCTATTAATTTTCACAACACGAACAACCACAAATTCTGAATATCGGTACAGATCATATTTCGATTGAATAAAAGTGAAAAGAGAAAAAAAAAAAAAAAAAAAAGGAAAACGACAAAGTGACGAGTAGAAAAAAAAAAGTTTCGATTCAAGAAAGTCTCGATTCTCAAAGGCTTCGACGATTCGGGAAATATTCTTTCGCCCACGTTACTTGCCCCATGAAAACCCCAAACAAAACTTTTCTTTTCTCCCTTCTTCCTTTCTTCTTGTTTTTCCTTTTCGTTTCGAATCCTCGATGCGAAGAGAATCGCGAACGAGTTCCGAACGATATACGATCTCGTTAGAAGAATGAATTTCGAAAAAAAAAAATTTATATTTATATGTACATAAAATATATATATAAAATAACAACTGCGGAGGAAAAAGGTTGAACGGAAAAAGAAAAGGAACAGGAAAAGAAAAGCGAAGGTTCACGATTTTATAGTGTCAATAAAATGTTTACTGACGTATTGTACGGATAATAGAAAAATATCGACAATTCTATCGATACTGTAAGCTTCCTGCAAGAAGCGGGAGAACAGAGAGGAAAAAAAAAAAAAAAATAGAAGAAAAAGAAATAGGCTGACCTGACGATAGTAAAAATGTTAATTTAAATCCGATTTTACAGCGGGAATAAAAGCGAATTTTTTCCTTGTACAAAATAATCAAATTCCTTTTTGATCCGTTCTTGATCTTTTTTTTTTTTGTTTTTTTGTTTCTTTTGTTAGAAACGCTATTTCTGCTAGTTAATGGACTCGTTCGCAGCAAGCTGACAGTGCAAGCCAAAGCTCGTTATAAAGTTGGGTTGAACGCCGGCGGCGGTGGCAATTAGAACGGTTGTTTCATTTTTTATCATTCTTTTTTTACCCTTCAGTTTTCCGTCATTTTTTTTTTTTTTTTATCCCCCCCGTATATCCGTTGTTTTCCCTTTTTTCGCCGAAACAAATTAAGATAAATCGAACCCAGAATATGATTCGCTTCGATGCACAAATTAATCCTATTTGTACGTATATCATCCTCCTTCTGTAATTTTGTTTTTTTTTTCTTTTTTCAGTTTCTGCCTGTCTGCGTGTGTGTTTTCTTTATTTTCACGCGTAACGCGTCGGAAAATTTCATCTTCGCCGATTCTATTGATCACCCAATTTGGCAACCCCTGGTCAATAATCGTTGCTAATGTGTTTTAAACCGTCTATTCGACGAGGCGTGTTATTTCTTGGTGTTTAACGCTACGAGAAAGTTGACGCAACAGATATTGAAAATTAAAAAAAAAAAAAAAAAATACCCTGCAGCACCGTCTATGCAAAAAGCTTCGTCGCATGCAACGTACGACAAAATCATCGATTATATACCTACTCCGGAAAAAACTGCACAAGTAACAAAATCGATGGTAAGAAAGAAAAAAAAAAAAATTGACCAAAAACACCACGTGACAAGTACAATTCGACACCAAAGTTGTTGTTTCTTTTTCTCGCTCTCTCTCTCTCTCTCTCTCTCTCTCTCTTCTTTTTACAAATTTCCTCAAAATTTTGTACATACGAGAAAACAACGTGAAAATTATATATATATACGCGTACATAATTCTCGCAACGCGGAAATGGAGTTACATTGAAAATAACAACGGCCAAACTTAACAAATCAGCTGCAATTAAATATACGTATATTAAATATATACATTAAGAACAAGGTTGCTGATTAGGTTTCTCTTTTTTTTTCTTTTTCTTGTTGTTTTCCTTTTTCAAATTATTTATCAGACTTCTTTTTCTCTTTTCCTTTAAAAGACGAGACGTAGCGTCGCTTCGGAAATCCGTCGAAGAACTGACAACGGCGGGAACGCGGCATACGAGCCTCACGATTTCCAGAAACCGACATGCGCGCCGTTCCGATCCTCCCTCCCCCCCCCCCCCCCCTCCCCCCCCCCTCCTCGCCACCACCCCCACCCTTCGATGAACTCCCAGAGATACGATATTAATTTTATTCCGACCGATGCACCGCTCAAATTTCGATTGTCGTTGATATTTTAGAAAATTTTGTCCGTACTACAAGTTCGTTTCTTTCAAACTTAAGACTTTTAAAAATACCTTTGGTAATGTAAGATGATAATTGGTTTTGATTGAAAATCACTTTTTCTAATTTTAACGAATCTTGAAGTTTTCGAAACTCTAGACTTCGAATTGTATGTTTTTAGAAAAAATTTTTGTACGCTGTCCGACAAACTTTCGGTTGGATGAAAATATTCAACACCTTTGTAGGATTTAACAACCAAATGATGGTGATTGAATATTATCATGTACCGTTTAATTTGAATTTCTGATTTTAACGGAAATGAATCTGTTTTCAATGTCTTACCGACAAACGTGTGTACCTTTTATAAATAAACGATTGTGTCTTTCTCCTGTTTATTTATGTATTCTTAGAGAAAGTTTCGAATTTTAGGTGTATCGGATTTTTTTTTTTTTTCAAAACTTTTTTTGTCATTCGACTGCCAAGTCCTATAATTTGCAAATTTTTCACTCGGCAATTTTCTGAATCATCGCTGAAGTTTCTTTTTCTGTTTCCGACTCTTCCCTTTTCATTGTGACGAAAAGTATCACATTCACCTTTTTTTATCGTAAGATAGGCAAATCACGTAACTCTCGTAGAAATTTTACAACAGAAGATGACATTCGTGTTAAATCAATCGAGAGCTTAGAGAGAAAAGAAAGGATCGGGAAAAGCACGCAAATCATTCAGAGATTATTTTGGAATTGTTCATTTCAACAAAAAATATTTCAAATAAATAACAACGTTATTCGCCTAATTCAACCAATTCAATCACGTCGCGCTTAGTTCTAAGTTAGTTATTCGTTTAGTTAAAATTGAAAGTGATGAATCGAATCCATGCACTTGAATAAACTGATCCGATTTCATGTTTTATACAGCCAGTCAAAATCACCGCCAAACGGTGTAATCAAATATTCTTGTTTCTTTTTTTTTTTTTTTGAATAGAGTTAAATTCCTCGATTGATGAACAATCATCGAATAAAACGAGTAGTAGAGAAATATTTGAGTAGAGGGACAAGAGCGTAATTTGCTCAGCGGTAAATGATTCGTTCGTAAAATAATACGAAACCGAATTTCATTGCACTTTAGTTGATTGAAATAATTTAATAAGATTCAAGCAAACTAATTGATCAAAGACAAAGTCTCGCCCTCGGTTAACTCGAGTAATCAACCGAATCCTTTCGTCTTTTAACGAGTGTAAAAACATAATTTTCAACCTTGAATAATTGCACATCGTACAATAACAATACTCACGATTTTGCGAATAACACTCAAACGATAATAAAGTTTAAAGAAAAGAAGAACGTTGACGAAACACGGGGTATTGCTAATATATTTAACGAAAATCAGTTCTCGATTTGTATTACGTAATAAAATCGTTTGTCATTCGGCCAACACTTCGATTACCGTTTCACAAAAGCACAAAATTCTCAAACACTAACTTCGGAACTCGCCAATTTTCCCACGAAGCTCGCGAACTGTCTTTCAAGTTCGAGAAACGAACCGACCGATCGGTTTGGTGGTTGCTTCAAGACTGTCCGACCTACCACGAGTCTCGATCACTGCGACGCCTCTTCGGCAGAGCGCAGCGCTAGTATAAACATCGCGTACCTACTCAGACGTTGAAACTTTGCGTAAACACGCGGCTTGCATCACTATCACGTGACTATTTTTGTTTTGATTTTTTCTTTCTCTCTACATTCTCTGACCGCGAGAGTAATTTCTTCGAAACATTTGCAGAGATTGTACGGATTATACCAGCTAGAATATTACTTTCGAAAATATTCTTCCGAATTTTGCTGTAATTTTGAAAGGAAAATGATCGTAGAGTTTCAATCACATTTCAATTATACTTATTATCTTTCAAATGATAAAAGAAAGCCAGTACGATCGTTGTCGATCGTTTAAATTGCTTCAAACCACAATGAGAAAAAATAATACTGCTAATATTGCTGCAATTTGTTTCTATATCAAATTTCTATCGAAAGTTTATCGTCTCTGCCGACGTAATTTTTTTCTCTCTCGTTTCAAACACGTCGCGTCTGTTTGAGATTTTTTTCAACCCTTCTTCGTATTGTCGACGTGTTTTTCACCAACATGTGCGTGCAATAAATTATAATATATTAACCGGCGGTGAGCGGTTCGATGCTTTGTCAGTTAACGACGCGTAAGACCGGTGCAGGTGGAATATACAAGGGTGCAGGGTAAAAGTGACGACTGACTAAAGCGGATAGACTCGTAGACGATATTAAACATTAGGAGTGTAAAAACATCCGGAACACAATGTCTCGCTGATTTTTATTGAAATGTTGAGCCCTTAATGTCAACGAAATCATTTCAGGCCTTGCAAAATGTTTCAAAATTCTTTAATATTTTTTAATACATCGTGCCGAATCTGAGAAATTATTTTATTTCGTTATTTTTTTTTTTTTTTTTTCTTTTTTGTAATTTCGGCTACGTACTTCTAAATCGTGTAAAATTTTGTCGAAGTGAAAATAAAAAGAAAGTTTGAAACTATCGTGACGTTAAAAATCATGAGAACCGGTGAACGCCTAAATCGACGAGTGATTTATCGGATCAAGTATTACCAAGTCCTTGAAATGAAACGAAGGATACCGTCAATGACAGGAAGACCGGAAACGAAATGTCTAAATCGATACGACGAGGCGGAGCTGCGGGAACTTTTGGGTGAATTTTTAATGGATTGATCCCGAGGAAATAGACATTTCGGTGTGAATAGATTCGAGCGGATCCTCACGTTTCGTATTCAATCGAGGCGATTCCTTTTGGAACATCTTGGAAAAGATTTTTCTGCGAGTTTAGCCGCGATACGAATGACGTGTTGAATGGTGGAAATCTCTCTATCTCTCTCTCTCTCTCTCTCTCTCTCTCTCTCGATTCGCTATCTCAAATCCTTCCCTGCAGATAGAAGTTAAAAAAGGAAGGGCATAAAAAAAAAAGAAAGAAAAAGAAAAATAAAAATCGGTGGAAGGGGAGAGCGAACGAGAGTCATTCCGCACAGGGGAGTTTGATTAAAAGTTGCTTTCGTCGAGGCTTTCGCCATCCGTCCGTCCGCAGTTCGTGGGAATGAAATGATGCAACGTCGAGGCTCGAAGGAAGCCCGTCGACTGATTGAAATTTTTCACAAACTAATTCAATTCGAGTGTCTCTCTTCGTTCCTGCGTCACCCTTTTTTCCTTTGTCTTCTTTCTTAATACATCCCGAATTGTATTTATTATTTATTCATTTGGTACGTAAATTATTTTTTTCACCTTTTCGTTTCTTTTCATACGTTTCCATCGTTTTTCACGCTCACCTGTCTCTTCTCTGATATTTCGTAATTAATTATTTAAACAAAGGTCCAAAGAACGCGTCACTATGTATTCCTGTCACGTGAAAATTAACACCGGACATTCAGGGATACAAAAATTCTACGGCGATACAGTAATAACACAAAGATAAGAAATGCAATAACGAATTAAAAATAATGTAACAAGACGGAAAATTTGATCCACTTGAAATTTACTTTGAAGAAAACCGAAAACGAAACTGACAGCTTGGCATGGAATTCTCAAGCCTGACTTTAGCTCGCTTATGTAATTTCAAATTTGAGTCAAGTTCACTTGACTTATTTGTTTTTCCATTATGCTTTTCTTCTATACTCATTCTATTATGGATAATATCAAATAAAATTAGTTTCGAGGTTTCGAAATACACTGGTTTCCGAGTTCCTATTTTTGCTTCAGCATCAGCAGCATCTCGAGTACTGTACTGACAGAAATTTGTCGTTACGGTTACCGCTCAGTCCTCAACTAGTCCTCAACTGTTTAGGCGTACCTCGTTTTTCGTAATTCCAACAATATTCAAACAGTTTTTTTAACGATACCTGTTTCACTCAATTATTCTAGTTACTGTAAAGACTTATTTCAACTAAAGGAGCCAATCGAATATCCAGGAAATGTTGTATACAAAAGTTGCCGAAGATGCAGCCAAGTTTCTTTCAGAGCGCAGTAACTAACTTAATCCTCTATTTTCGATCCATTCAATTGGCTCGGTTCAAACTCCCTCCGTGCCATACAACAGTTTCAATTATCGTTTTAATTAAATTCTCCCTGGTAGTTTGTGTTCGCGTATACAGACCAAGGAAAAAGCGTGGTTCACTTGTCCTGAACCTTATTCCTCTAATCAAGACGCGAAAATTATAGGACTTCGATATGATTCGGGGACACGGGTTTTCGCTTCTTTTCTGTTTTGCGAATGAAATCAAAATTGGTAAAAATAATTGACAGCACAGACTTAAAATTAAAACCCCTTGAACGGCATTTCACTCTCACGATTTTCGCGAAATTTCATACTTGAGAGTTTTCAAGATCGCTGATCACGAATCTGCGTTAAAAATTCATCAATTCAAAATGGCGGATCCAATATGGCGGACGCAGATTCAAAACGTGAATTGATTGAGATGAGATCTTGAGTTCTCAGAGGTTTTATGCGTCCCAGATTGCAAGCTCATGGTCAAAATGAAGAAACTCGAAATAGTGAGTGAAATATGGTAGCTTACAAATACTTTGCTTCTCATAACGTATCGCATTTTCTAGTATTTCGTATTTAACGTCTTTGTGCGTTCGTCAAGTTGAAAATTCGTGATCAGTGACCTCAAAAATCCCCGAACGCCGATTCCCGTTCGAATTGAATCAATTTCGAATTTTGATCCGCCATTTTGAGTTTTTGAATTTTGACTTCAAATCCGAAACGAACGACTAAAAAAACCAAAGGCATACTTTGTTTTTCTAAATTTGGGGGATGGTGAAATTTTTCTCACACCTTAAGGGGTTAATGTCGAGTGAATCCGAAGATTATTGACGATTTTCGATAGAAAAAAAAAGAAATCGCCGCACCTATCGTAGATTATTTCGGTGAAAATCACAGCGATCTCGATCAGACTCGAAGCGAGAAGCTTTTTTCGTTCATCCCGCTAGTTTGAACCCGTTATATTGCCAGGCTACGGTTATGACAAGCTATTCGCGCAACACGATAACTCGTCAATCACTGTACGTGCTCGCTATATTTCACGCTTCTGAAGCTAAATTTTTATTTTTTCTCATTTCTTTATTTTAATGTTTCGAATCGACGTCGCGGGTTTAACCCAAAACGAGATGTTCTCGTAAATTTTATTAACGATCCTCGATGATAAATGCCTGCTGCAAAGGAATAAATGGGAAAACGAATCGATACGACTGTACACTGAGAGAAATTTTTAGTTGCGGTTACCGCTCAGTCTTCAGCTATTTTTATTTTTTTACCACAATCGTAAAATATTATTCTAGGTATGAAAATGAAAATTAGTTTTCTAGCCGTTACCGGAAAGTCTAGTATCCGTTACTATTCTTTCTCATTACGATCGCTGTTGCTATATTTTCTTGCAACTGTTGCGAAAATTTAACGCTCGTGCAGCGATAAATTGACGTTAAATCCTTGTTTGACTAAAAAAGTCGAGTAAACCTCGGAAACTGATTTTGCGTTGCAATGACCAAAAAAGGATCGACGATATCGCGACATCGTTACGCGTCCCTCGTTTCTCGTAATTCCAACAATGTTCAAACAGTTTTTTTAACGACACCTGTTTTACTGAATTCTTCTAGTTACTGTAACAAATGAAATATTTCTCCGAGTGGAGGAATTTCTTTTTATTTCCCCTTCTTCCTCGTACGGGGGATTGATTATATTTTTCGCTCAAATCCGGTAGAAGTAGACGAGAGGTAGGCGATAGATGGAAGCGTTTCGGTTTTATCTGTACGTCGCAGACGGGTTTAACAACGCGTGATACGTTGTATACGTTACGCGTCGGAGGTTGCGTCGCATCGAAAACGACCGGAGCGAGAGCTTTTGCCCACCGAATTGGAAGGCGAAACCAGCTGATGGGAAGCCGCAAAACGAGTTGCGATACTTAATTCGGTGACACACTTTTTATACCCCAGGTTATGGCTGCAGCCTGGCGGACATTCGGGTATCGGAAAAACGACCGACTTACCCGACGATCCCTTCGACGAGCTGTAACGCCAATCGCGATATCGTCGAGTCTTAATTACGTTCCACGCGAAACTGACGGACAAGCTTTACGAAGCTTTGTCTTTAGATTTTCTCCACGGTTCATCCGAATATCGTTGCTATTGTCGATATTACGTACAATTCTCTCAAACACACAAATACTTTATATATTATTTATTTTTATCGAGGATGTTTCAACTGGTCTCCGGACATGAAAAAAAGCGTTAAATACATTGTCTCGTCAAATTTTACAGGTTTCGTTTTACGAGATTTCAGAGGATATCTACAAAAAATAGTCGAAAATTTGATTCGGTGATGAGTTTGAAATTTAATATTTTTTTTTTTTTTACAAAATTTTACGATTCAACTACCAACGTAAATGGGAAAAAAATAAAATTCACATCCGCACAATCGATATGCTCACGTTTCACATTTATTTCATTAAACTCTTTCATCAACATTTTTTTCCCCCATATTTTCATCCCCGTTGCACTAACCAATCGTGAAATTTCTATTATGATTTATCGCCCTTACTGACATACTTCACCATAAATAAATGAACAAATTTTACGGTGAGAAAAAAAACATCACACACAGATGGAGAAAATTAGCTAATGAGTAATTAAATACTAAATTGCGAAGGTAGCGAAGAAGTTCAATTTCTCGACACCGTTGTTCACATATTATTATTATTATCCATGTACCGTTGTGATTATTATTATTATTATTATTATTATTATTATTATTGTTGTTGTTGTTGTTGTTGTTATTATTATTACCCCGTGGGAGTTTACTATATCGCGAAGGGTGGAGCGCGATTCGTTTGGAATTCGAGGAATCGACATGTAGAAGGAATCTTCAATATCGAGCTGAATAATGAATAATTCTTATGGTGTGACGTCGTCCTCTATTCTCAGTAATCCCTACCGATATTTCCAGCGACCGATCCTGGCATTCCTCAGCGCCCTTATCCCTGTTATATTATCGAAAAGGATCAGGTATACGACGTGTGTACGTCACGCAACGATCCAAGTGGTGAAATTTACTCGAATTTTATTCATCTCCCGATCTGTTTTCCTTCTCTCATTTGTTCGATTAACCGTCGATTTTGCCCAAGCTTAAAAAAGTGTACGTATATGGAGGATTTCACGTTAAATCGAACGAAACACATTTGATGTTTTTGCCTTTTTACTCACTTGAAGTTTGCATCGAAAGCATGAAATGTGAATTTTTTCTGATCTTCCTGACCAAGCATTTTCTTACCACCGCTAGTCGAAAAATCAGTTTTTGACGATTTCTCATTTTTTCAAGTTGACGTAGCTTGAAATTCAGATGACGTATGGAAAAAGTTCCCATGCAAAAGTTTCGCATCTTTGTACGAAATTTCTAAACATAATTTTGTGTCATTTTTCGTGCCCCGTTAAAGTATAATTTTGACGAAAAATCTTCGAAAATCTGCCGTAACAAAATACTATCTTCATCGAATTGGCTGAATTTTTTACACAGCATGTCAATACCAAAGATTGTCTGTAAGTTTCGTAGTTGGTGGAAAACTGGTTCAAAAGTTACAAGTAACAGTTTACATGGATGTCTGAAATTAGTCGTCCATACGTAGCGTAACGCGACACTACGAATGGTAAAAGCTATACAGTCGGTATTACGATACGCGAAACATCGTTGAATTCTTACCTCGGATGCATATTGCTTGAGAAATATTGCCCGGCGGTACGGAACTCGCGTAACATGTCAGGAATCGTGACGAATGATGGAAAAAGTCGACGATCGAGATTATAAACAAAGCGCGTAACAATTGACGATCGCGCTCGAGTGCGCAGCAGCGCAACGCGCAGGGTGAGAAAATTCCTTGTCGCGCCGCGAAGTTTGAACCGAATTCTCGCCACTGCGTGAATATTTGTTGATACATCTTCCGAACCACCGCGCCGCCCACTTCGACGTTTTTAAACAACCTTTAGCATTGAAGCAGGCATTCTGTGTATAAATTGTAGCCCATTCGATCCGGGCGTTTTTCGGTTACGAACAATTTACCCGCATTTTGTACCAAAACTACACTGAAACGGGGTATGAAAAATCCGAAAAAAAATACTCTAGAAAATTTCACAAGAGAACCTAAAATTTTTGTAAAGGTATTTTTTCATATGTCGTCTAGGTTTTAAGCTACGTAGGAGCGAAAAATCAAAACATTGTTGAAATCAATTTATTGGATGAGTTGTAAAGAAATCATGTGTCGGAAAAATCTGAAAAAATTCAAGGTTCGTCCTTTCAATACGTACTTTGATTGTGTGAGAGGACAGTCAAATGGATCAGGGAAACCGACAGTTCGATTTGACGTGAAATACCCGATATACATATATTGAACAATAAATAAAAATGATTTTCTCCTCAATTTCTATGAAAAAGAATTTTCGAAACATATTAGAATTCACGAGCAATCCTTTTTCTGTGTTCTTTCTTTTCTTTCCCCGAGCGCGGCCCGAAAACTACAAGTCATTCCAGTAAAACTTGACTAAAATCGGTCAAGTAGAATTCAAAATATCCTTCCAAAACGCAGCATATGTGAAAAAGGAAATAAAAAAAAAATAGGCCCTACCATTGACCCAACATCCGGTCAATATTATTAACTTTCCGCGAACGAAAACATTAGGTTTCTACTATTCAAATCATTAATAAACATTCTGCAAACAGAAATTTTTTTACCGTCATCCTTTTCTTTTAACTTAATTCCTGAAGAAAATTGCTTTTTCGACTTTCTCGAGGCTCCAAGTTCCCGTAATTGACATCACGATCAGTTTTGCGCTGTCCCTTTCTCTTGTTTTTTTTTTTTTCATCACTCGTCGTCAAAAACGGAGTGAAATTTTAACGCCTTCTAGAGTGCAAGGACCAACGGCACCGAGCTTATGCCCTATTTTTATCAGTTCCTGCTCTCTCTCTCTCTCTCTCTCTCTCTCTCTCTCTCTCTCTCTCTCTCTCTCTCTCTCCTTTTTCATCCCTCGCGGCGTCGCAGCAGTGCTTGACCTGACAATGTTAATTACCCGTGAATAAGGCTGCAGCGGTGCTGGGCGCCTGTTTTATAAAACGAGGTTACTTGTGCACGTCTTGTCGCTCCTCGTCTCGGTATAAGGGTTGGCTGTTAAGCCCCGCTGTACCTAGCTCATTTACGACGAGTAGAAGCGGCGGAAAAACGGTGAAAAATAAAAAAAGGGGCAGAATTCGTACGGCGGGAATGAAAAAACGAGATCGAAGAAATGAGAGAAATTAACCCGACTGTGCGGCCCGACCTTCGTCTTACCTGCGTGCGATGATCCTTCAGGAATTTTATATCCGACCTACCGCGTGAGCTTAATTTTAATACATTTTGTACGAGGCGTTCCGTGCAAGCTTACCGGCGTCGTTTGATTTCATCGTGGATTTTTCATAAATTCAAATACGACGATACGAACTTTTGATACCACTTCCGATTTTTATTCCGAACATTTTCTAACTCAAGAGTTTTTCTCAATGCTAACAAACTCATGTTATTCGGGGTATTTTAAATCGGTTACAAATTCCGATCACCGATATATAATACCAACTTCACCGTAGAGAAATTGAGTTTTCTAGAAAGAGCTGTATTTTTCATATCTTTTCCAACGTATTGGCTATTTTATTTACACTCGAAAAGCGCTGTTGAAATTTTTCGTTCAATGTAGAGCAATTATATCTAACGAATTCATGATATTCAAAACGTTGAGAAAACGTCGAAAATTATTTACGACAAGATAGCTACTCTGGGTATCTATCAAAGCTGCTTATTCGTTTTACAAAAGTTATTCGGGACATTCTGTGAAAACATTATGAAAATATTTTCCCACCTAGTAAAAGCTCGATTTCGTTGTTCCGGAGGTACAATTAAACCTTTGAGTGGAATTTCTCGCAAAGACTAAATCTGAATTCATATAATTTAGGCTGTCAAATTTTCACCATTCAACTCTGTTTCAATGGTTAATAATATTCTGAGATACATGTTATACAGGTTTGCAAAAAGTACCATATTTCCATTTTATCCCTAGCAATATGACGGAGAATTTGGATCTAAATCCAAAAGCGTAAGAGACGCAATAAGCTAATGGAATTGGCAGGGAATGACCTATATACGAATAGTTTGGACAAATACACGGTTCGGAGCAGGAATTATTCACGGTTAGTCGGTCGGCTGAAGAGGTATGCTCGTCATTTTACGGTACTGTAAGTACTAATACTTCTAATTGGCGGGTGCGTAAAGCGAGTATTGATTTCCAATAAAAATTAATTACCCAGGCACAAACTAGGGTATAACAGCTATAATAAGCCGTGCTGTGCTTTGACAATAAAGGGTATATATATGTGTATATATATATATATATATATATATATATCCGCAAAATAAAATATTTATTCTTGAAAAAAAAAATCAACAATGCTGGCTCTCGGCCCACTTTCGGACTAGGACGAAAAATTATGTTTTGGGTCATAGTTTCTGTGAAAAAAAGATCATCAATTTAAAAACGATCCCTCTCCATGTTTTTTCACAATTTTATGATTTTTGAGCTCGTGCAACCCCTTAAAAATGAGATAAAAATATCCAAAAATTTTGAGGTCGTATTTTGGGCCAAACAGAACCCAAAATAAATTGGACATCAAAATCGGAAGGGGTCAGGCCGATGGCCCGGCGAATTGACATGGAATTCCCCATATATATATATGTGTGTGTGTGTATGCCTTGACTGTCAGAGGTTGTATGAATACATGTATATGACAAAACGGAACGAAGCTTTCTAATTAATTTATCAGACAAAGGATTTTCTTCGTCGATCGAGTACTTTCTTTTGTTCACTGTGAAAATATCGGAGGTTTTGCTTCGCGAAGTTATTGACGAAACGAGAAGACTCTTAAATTATAATTGGCGAAATTTATCGGGAAATTGAAGATGTTTCGTCACACTGAGAGAAATTTTTAGTTTCGGTTACCGCTCAGTCCTCAACTATTTTCACTTTTTACCACGATCGAAAAATAGAGTTCTAGGTAAAAAATGAAAATTAGTTTTCCAGCCGTTACCGGAAAGTCTAGTATCCGTTACTATTTTTTCTCATTACGATCGCTGTTGCTAGATTTTCTTGCAACTGTTGCGAAAATTTAACGCTTGTGCAAGAATAAATTGACGTTAAAGCCTTGTTTAACTAAAAAAAGTCGAGTAAACCTCGGAAACTGATTTTCCGTTGCAATAACCAAAAAAGGATCGACGATAGCGCAAAATGTTTAGGCGTACCTCGTTTTTCGTAATTCCAACAATATTCACGCAGTTTTTTTTAGCGATACCTGTTCTACTAAATTTTTCTAGTTATCGTATCGAATGAAATTTTTCGTATCTTGAAGCTGTTTTCAATTGAGATATTAATTGCATACTCACCGTAGGATCTCTAGGATCGCCGCCAGTGCTGATTAGAAAAAAGATACGACACAGCATACGCATAAATATAAACATACCAGAAATTTCGATTCTTTTCGTACGCGTAGCAATAGATCGGTTCATCTAAACCAATGAAACATTACGTAGGCAAACAAAAAAAAAAAAAAAACTTACAAAATGTATTCAAAATTTGAGTCGAAACTGTCTTCTAATAAAATGGAAATTGTTTCATCAAAGAAAACAGTAATTTCTTTTCACCGAACAAAATATACAAGTTTCGTCAATTTTCCATATTCGATAAAATAAAATAATTGTTCTTTACGTTACTTGAACATTTGCATTTATGAAAAATTTAAAGCGCAGTTGTTGTTCCTCGTGGACAGAATAATGAAAGAAATGTACTATTGGTTCAAGGAGCGAATTAAAAAATAAAAAAATTTTTTCTTTCGTCGTTTGTTCTCTTACTCGTAATTCTAAACAAGAGCAATTGATGCGTTTGAATCTAGACTTTTTTTCCATTTATTAGTACAGATATTGCCGGAATGTTGAAGAATGACAAAACAGAAAAACCAATAATAATTTGATTTGACGATCAATATATATATATAAGGCCGTGAATCATTTGATCAGAGTTTATACATTTGTGAAGTGATCGGACGTGAGAAAAAGAAAAAAAAAAAGAAACGAAAATTATTCGTTCGGGTCAGGGATTCTTTTTCACATCGTTTATTTTGCAACAATTTTATTAGAGTTGTATAGATTGTTTTTTTTTTTCTTTTTTTTTTTTTTCGTACACGTTAATGCAGATATACACCATTCACATTGTTTGTGCTTATTTTTTTTTTTTTTTTCATTTTTATTTTAAATCGATAACCATACCGTTGCCCAAATATTTAAACACGACAATAATATTTCTTTTATTTTATTATAATTTCATTATTTAATTTTTTTTAGGGTTCTTTGGGGGGGGGGGAGTTTGTTGATTTTTTTTTTTTTTTTCTTATTTTTTGAAAGTAATTCGTGTCGTTTGATTCTTTCAACTTTCTTTCCTATATCCATTTCGACAATCTACGTTGCTAGCACAGCATATTTCCAAAACCAAATCATCGTTACATTGCGTCGAACTTGCTGGCAGTTTATTATACAATTGTTACTATATTTCTGAACTCCTTACACGATTTTTGTGTACTCCAGCCTATTGATAATGCGGGAAAAACGACGAATCGTTCAAACCTGAAATTTTCATAACTGTTGTAATAGTTTTACAGAATCGAAAATTGTTTTCAGAATCGCGTATGATTGCAGAAGGGAATTTTTGATCCGTCGTTTTTTTCGTCGTGAATCGAAGCTTGACATTTTTAAGATCAACTGATAATAATCACGAATTATATACGATACATACAGAGTGAAAAGAATGAAAAAATTCCCAACGAGAACTGTTGAAATTTTTCATGTCACATTTACAACGGTCGATATTCAATATTAACAGAAGACCAAACGTGCGGCTGTTAGGAATTCACTCTGTAAAATAAAGTATTTTGTGACTCGGCGTATTGCTTTCGTTCGGAAAAATTATTTACCATTTATTTCTCACTACCAATGTTTCGGTTCAATCTCTGTAATCATTATAATTAAATTAATATCGTTACGATCATTTAATTACACAATTATTGATGAAATGTACAAAAAGTTTGCGTCAAATCTGAATTCCGTATGAAAAATTGACTCGTACTTTCTTCTTCATTTTTTTGCTACGGTTGTATTGTTTTTATCTCGTTATACGTGTATATGTATATACAGCAGTATTATTCTTCATTGTATTTATGAATATTCTCTCTCCCGTCATCCCCCGCAATCCAACCCCGTAAAAACAATCCATCCGTTTCCTTAAAATATTTAAAACTGCATTTCGAATATACAATACTCGTTCTTCGACTCTGCTTTTTTCCATGTACAAACTTCTTATCGTCCATCGCCTAATTTAATACCATAACGTTAAAAATTACGATCATCTATACCAAAAGATTTACCGATTATACGTTTTGCCTGAAAAAATTTCCTCGTTACCTAATCGATCCTCTTAAAACCGTTTTACAATCTTAAATACACACTCGTCCTTATACTTCCTCGTTACAAACACTACCCCAAATATATATCAAAGCCAATTCGGTCGTTAACTAATATTAGAATCATATTATACATATAATACGTATGCAATATGAATGTGTATACAATATTTATTTATTTATTTTTTTTTTTTTGTGTTCTCAATATATAGGTAATTAATTTCTGTCTTTTTACGAAACTTCACACAGTATTTATTCAGAGCGTATTATATCTTTGTTGTTGTTGTTTTTGTTGTTTTTGTTCTTATTATTACTAACGTTATCGATAATTATGTGTTCGTTATTATAATACATTAGCTATGTTTGATCACGAATCAATTACAATATATGCATATACATTATACATGTATATATGTATATTTAATTAAATTGTTAATTCATGAATGAATTCGCAAAAATCACAGACACATCGTTTTTACGCCTTGTTAGATTACTTTATATTACATATATGCACACACACATATATATACATGTATATATGTATGTATGTATAGTCTTATGTATATATATATATATATATATAATAATAATTAATTGTTCGGCATCGTGCAGCTCTTAAGGAAACAATTTGTACGCACATGACACATATGCATATACATACATGTATATACACATGTTATCCATGATAGATATATATTAAATATAATTCTACCCGTTTCATATTGCATCATACGCAGCGCAAGTCAAACTTCTCTTCTCTTCGCAAACGTTTCCCTCCGCTCAATCTCTTGCAAATCCTACCGTTTTTCGAGTCGTACGTAATATTATTATTATTATTATTATTATTATTATTATTATTATTATTATTATTATATTATATTATATATATATATATATATTTTTTTTTTTTTTTTTCTTTATATCTATTCTCATTCCATTTATCTTTCCCTTCCGCACAAATTTCCCCGCAATCCATTCTATAGCCGCAACATGCACGCACTCGACAACCTTCGCAACTCGTACAAATCGCATCGTATAATAATATATAATTATAAAGGAGCGGGTGTAAAACACGCACGTCTGTTCATTCCGTATTAAAGATACATTCTCGTCGACTGTACAAATTTTTTTTTTTTGTATTTTTTTTTTGTATTTTTTTTTTTTTTTTTTTTTTTTTTAAATCTTCACTTCTTCCGAAATCTCCCGATCCCGTCGTTCACCCCCCCATTTCGTTTCATCATTACCCGCTACACGTAGTAAGTTTTCTCTGGCAAAAATTGTACTACAATAATTATATAAACGTACGAAATGAAATAAAACAAGGAATAAACTAATGTGACGGATGAACATATTTTTATTTTTATTTTTTCTCTTTTCAAATATTTTCTTTCGTATTCTTTTGTTTTTTGTTTTTTTGTTTGTTTTTTTTTTTCCCCCTCTCTTTCCTCACTCCTCATCCACCAGGCTTCACTTATGATACAATTTTTTGATACAATTCAAACCACACTAATTGGAAAACGGTATTTCTTTGGTTTTTTTTTTCTTTCTTTTTTTTTTTAATTTAATTTTAATTATATTTTTTTCTTCTCTCTCTCTCTCTCTCTCTTCAAACAGTTCCTTGCCATTTTTTGTATTATTTTTTTAAGTTGTTTTCCCCCCGTTTTTACTCCTTCATCGTACAACTTTTCAATTACGCTGCGTCGAAACGCCGTTCAACGTTTTAAACGAATATTGTTATTATTATTATAATCAATATTAACACGATGAGTGAATATTTTTTACATGGATCACGCCATCTAATCAAGTAGTAGCTAAATTCTGCCCCTCCTTTCCTTCTCTGTTTTTTTATTCTTTTACTTCAATATTTCTTTATTTATTCGTTTTCTCATTCATTCAACTAAATCTCTTCACCAACTTCACTCGATCATTACACTATTTTTATTTTTTACACACCGCTAACCAGCTCGGCCATTTTATTTTACCACTGTATCACGTCACCCCAAACGTTTGCAAATGCTGCCAATATCTGCGCGTACCAACGTAACACGGTTACCAACGCTTTTGGAATTCTGTTATTCTTCTTGGACTCGGTATCGTTGAAATCTCCAATTTTTTTTTTTTTTTCTTTTTTGTTGCAACCTTTTTTTATAACCCTCCCGTCACTTGAAGCGGGTTCGTCTCTTTGTTTCCTTTCTCCTTCTTCTTCTTCTTCTTCTTCTTCTTCTTCTTCTTCTTCTTCTCGTTATCCTCATAGTTTTCAATTACGTTTTTTGGTTCTTCTTTTTTGTTGTTCGCTTCTTCGAAACCTCAACTTTTCATTGCCAAATCGAAATTAAAGCGATCACGCAATAGAATTATCGACGATGATCACATATATATATATATAATATATATATAAGGTAGGTACATTTTATGTATTTTACATTTATAATAACACGGCACACAAACCAGTTTGCACTATAATTGTGACTTATGACGTGCACAATAAGATGTTTTACAGTGAAATATACGTCTTTGTTTATTATTTATTATTATTACTATCATCATCATCATCATCATCATTATTATTATTATTATTATTATTATTATTATTATTATTATTATTATTATTATTATTATTATTATTATTATTATTATTATTATTATTATTATTATTATTATATCGCGTTATATCGCCACTATGGAATTGATTTTTTTTTTTTTACCATTCATTGTTATTATTATTATTATTATTATTATCATTATTATTTGTTTATTTGTTTTCTTTTCTTTCTTTCTTTTTTTTTTTTTTTTTTGGTTTTTATTTCGTTTTTCACCAATTACACACCTAAATGCCAATTTTTATGCATGCACACAAATTTTATGACTGAGCATTAACAGTATAATTGAAGGTAGAGTTTCTTTCTTATTCGATCTAAAATTCCTATTATATATATATTCCTAGAAACAAAATTGTCAGGAGATTGATTGATTAATCGTTACGTATAGTTATTACACCGAAAAGTCCCGCGAAGGACGACGAGTATCAGACGATTAATTATTCTTGCCGACTTTTGTTTTTCGCTTGTACATTCGTGGAGGAGAGATAAAATTGAATTGTCGTACAAATGTTGTTACGTTAGTTTTTTTTTTTTTTTTTTTATTTCTTCCGTCGTTTTCTTCAACGAACTCGTACAAATTATACCGAACGCCGTTAAGAAACAAATCAATAAAACGCAATGCGGAATGTGTAAGAAAGTTTCGGTAGTTTCATTTGTTCAAACGTTTCAGTTGAGAGAAACGGGGTAAAAATTTAAAAAAAAAAAAAAAGTTTCACCCTCATTTCTCGAACGTTTCGCGATCTGCGGAAACGTCGAAGCAACAATTGATCGAAAATTAAAATTCATCTGATTTAATAGCCATGCAAATAGTTGACTGTGATTTTATTTTTATCCCGAAACACTTTACCATACGTATTTAATTTTTTAATTTTTCTTTTCACATTGAACAAGCATTACATCGCACAATTATCGAATGGAATTAATAACATCGTTTTTTTTTCTTAAAATTTCTCCTCGACTGTTTTCCTATGCAATTGTTATTATTATTATTATTTTTTTTTTTCCCCCCACATTCGGAATGAAAACTCGGAACGCAAGAGAGTTCTGAAATAATTGTTGATTACAGTTTCATAATTTGAAACCTTAGAATCTGAAGGACAGGCAAGCCTGCACGTTTTAATTGAAAATTGTTTACCCTGTAGATACACACACGCGCATTTTTAATACACCGTTTGAAATTACTGCACACGCACACGTCGAGTTTTTATCACACATATTATTCAATACGGTTGTAATTATTATTATTATTATTATTATTATTATTAATATTATCATTATTATTATAAATATTAATATTATTACTTTTAATATGCAAATCTTATATCCTCGTCGTTATATACATGTACGTATATATACTTAATGTGCGAATCGAATGCACGTCTCGTTGTACCATTTTTGAGAAGATTCGCAGTCGCAGCTGCGTGTATTTGTTTAAAATTTATTTATTCATTTGTTTGTTTTTTTTTTTTCTTTTTTTTTAAATTCACTTTTTTTTCAATTTCAATGTTTCGTGCCGTTTTTTAGACACGAGTGAAAAACGTTTCACGGCAATGAAATTCAAGTGTCACTGACAATCGATCATAAATTGTGAAAGGGATTGATTATTTGATTTACGTTCTGTTTTTTTTTTTTTTTTTACACTTCTTTGATTTGTACTATCGAAACGAACAAATTTTCAAAATCGATCTAATTAAAACGGAGAGTTTGAATGAAGAAAAAAAAAAGGAAAAAAAAAAGAAAAGAAACGAATATCGTCACATCTATACAAATCTACGGATGGTAAATTCGTGTTTCAAGAATACGAGTGACAATTGAATCGATCGAGTCAATGTGGACAAGATTGTTTAACAATACCAATGCTAACATTGTTAGATGTTATTATGCGCAATTTTTATACACAGAGGATGACTAAAATTATGGACACTTCGTACGTATTGTTTAGATTGTACGTTAATAATATACATATATATGTATATATATATATATATATTTGTATATATATATATATTTACCTTACTTAGTGTGGTAATTTTTGTTTTTTGTTTGTTTTTTTTTTCTCTCTCTCTTTTCATATCGCGTATCCGGAGATAATTTGTAATCTATATTATACTTTGTACGTGGATGTATATCGTTATTTCATCCATTTGCATATTATACCTACTATAATTATAGGTACACATTTTTATTCATTGGCTTGAATTTTTTTGTTTTTTCTCTCTTCCTTCGCACAATGATGATAAAAAATTTTACCGACCATTAATACGCTATTATCATTTAATAAACATATTATTCAACCTTGGAATAATAATATTTCGCATCGTGACATTGCGTACAATTCATTATTGTTACACGCATGTCCCATTGTTTATAAATAATCTTTTAAGACGGACGGTCATAATATAATATAAATACTCCTCTCTGCACGCGTAAATTTGATTCCCTAAAATCTGCGTGTGTATGCGCGTCTCTCTCTCTCTCTCTCTCTCTGATCGTTAATGATTGATCGATTATTATATATTAATACTATAATTTCTTTTTTTTTTTTTCTTCTTTTATTTGTTCACATTCTTACGACAACGTTTATCATTATTAATAGAGAATTTTTCTAATTACCACTGACGTACATTTATTATTTTTGTAACAACTTTTTACTTTCGTTGTATTTTTTTTTTTTTTTTTTATTTTTTTTTTTGCTTTTCCTCATTCACCCCTCTCATCTCTCCGTCCTCTGTTGCAGCGATATTCGTGCATACTTTTAGGTGAAAATTTTAACGTCGGTAAATGTAAACGCAATCGCTTTACGAACTCGACTTGCACAACCGTTCGTTAATCCTTCAATACGTATTACCTGATTTCTATTTCACTTTTGAGTGAAAATAAGTTTCTCCCGAATTTTCGTCACCTCTTATTCTTATTCCTCGCCTTTCACAAATCGCTTCGCTTATTCCGCACCTCGAGACACGCATACGCACAAACATAAACGCGTGACTTTTTTACTCTGAGTAAAAATTTTCGTCACCTCGTCACGTGTACATAATACATTATTGTATATTATGTACTGTTTATTTATACATATATATGTATATATATATGTATATATATATATAAGTATTATACCGATTAGCTTATACAGTTAACAATTAAATACAATATTTAGGGTAAATTTGTACACGGATGTTGTACTATTGTGGTACCGTGGTTGGTTAATTAATATCATGTGGGATAAACATGACGACGATAATGGTGATAATATGTTTTTATAACAACTATGTTAACGGGTGAAAAAATAATAAGATAAAATAAAAATTAATAAAACTTTATACCTACGGTATAATCCAGATTCGTTTAACGACTCGGGTGCGTGTCTTTCGTTTTCTTTTTCCCTGCTCTCGGTCTGTGCAGCTTTTAATTCATATGATACGGTAGAATCGATTTTGAAATTTGTGAAAATTAAACACGCGGACGCGGTGTGAAAATTTTGGGATGAAATAAATAAAACGTGTGTGATGAAATTTTTTCAGTAATTTATAATTATATATGTATATATAATAATGGTAAGGATTTGCGTTTTTCTTCGTTATACATCAATAATTGAACAATTACTATTTTAGTAATAATGACATTAATAATAATAATAATAATAATAATAATAATAATAATTTGATGATGATAATAATAATCAAACTTCAATTAATTTATACAAACAGAAGTGCGTTTTGAACCTGCAACGCGTTCTTCGACAACTCTAAATCTACAACTTAATTTTAACTAAAACAAAAAACGAACTATCGCAATTGTCCATTTCTTTTTTGTTTTTTTGTTTTTTTTTTTTTTTTTATACATTCACCCTATACAGCCGAAGAGAGAAAAATAGAAGGGAAAAAAGAAACAAAAAAAGAAACAAAAGGAAAACGGAAATCAAATGCATAATTAACGTATCGCCGTATCGATTGCGGAAGTGACTGTAAGATGAGAAGAAAAAAAAAAAAAAAAGGCAAAATGGAAATAGCGGTATTACGATTTTGTTTCATCACCCCATATATATCAACGTTCCACATAATTTTGACATACGTACAACGTATATGAAATTTGTAACAAATGAAATGTTAAATTTTCGTTTCTTGTTGTTCGATGAAAATCCGGTAGAAAAAAAAAAAAAAAAACAAAAAATAAAGAACACAAAT